>NW_021633059.1:0-42029 GCF_004799145.2 Neltuma alba | reverse complement strand
TGAAAACACAAAGTAGTCTAGTAGTTAACATTAATTTATTAGGGTTTAGGAAAATAGCTTACTAGGGAGAAAGAAAACAAAGGCTAGTTCCTTTTGTGAGGATAAACTAGATCTCTAACAAGTACTTGGTCATTCAAGATATTGCAATTCGGATCTGATCATGCTTGAATGACAAATACTTGGTAGAGTTCCTCATCCCGTTTAATGGACCAACTATGGTAATGAGGCCTTAAGCCTCAGACACTTTATTGCAACCTTTGGTGGGCAGATTCAAAAAATGATCTCAAACAGAAAGAAGAAACTCATATTAGGGTTTAGGCAAATAGCACAGTGGAGAAATAAAACAGCGACAATATTACTTGCAGTGAGAATAGAACAGTAGAGGCAACGAATAACGACGATAATGGTGAGTGACAGAAGATGACTTGAGCACTCCATGCCATCTCCATCTTTCTTTCTAAGAGCGCGCCTCTTCATATTCTGATGAGATTGCGAACTGAAGGTAGGAGGGCCTTATTCATAGTTAGGGCAAAAATAAAAAAAACTGATTGACATAGAAACGGTATTGAAAACTCATTGACATCAAACACAAGATAATAGGTGTAAATGTTAAATGCTACATTGAATTTGACAACACCCAGCATAAAGACTCCAAGAAAATAACTAGTTACCTGTCCTTCTCCTTCTTTAAACAGGCAAAAAAAAAAAAAAGACAATATTTTTACTAGTTTTGGTTCATTATTAAATATCGAGAATAGAAAAATGTTAAAAGGAACAACACAAAGTAGAATATTATCACAAAATATCATATATATATTTATATTTGGTGGGGAGCATGAAGATCGCCTTTACAAACTATTAAAAAAAAGAATACATTTTTACAATAAAAAGAAACTAATAGCTGGAGGAGGAGGAGGCTTTTTCATTGGATGATAAGAAGGAGGCAGTGGAGGGGTTTTCCATGTCATCATACTCGATGTGCCTATCATCAAGTAGGAAGTTAACCTTATTGTTGAGGGCGTAGCAATGAGACACTATGCAGTGGAGGTTGCGATCAATCGTCGTTACTCTTTGAAGTAGCTAGTTGAGAGGAGGGGGATGCGGGGGAGCTCGAAGGGTGGGGGGGAGGGGGAGGAGGGAAAGATGGAGGATGGGTTGGGATGCCTTTCTGCCGCTTTTGCCATTATGGGGTTGTCGATGATAGTAGACAAATATGATGGAGAACAAGAAGGACAGTTGGCTTCTGAACTTAAATAGACAGTGACATGACATGGCTGGTGGTTTACACCTCCTATATCAATATTTTAACTTTTTTTTTAAATTATTCTGATTGATTTGAATGACTGCATCCCAGTCTAAAATTTCTGGATATGTCATTGAAACTTGCCTGTGTAATATGTGTGTATTTACTCTGTTCTTAATATAAGGACCAATTAGTAAATTAAATTAAATTTTAAATATAACATCTCAACTTATTTTATCTCTATATTTATAATTATTTTTTCAAATTATTTATGTTAGTTGCATATGTTAAGAGGGTTTCCATATGAGTGGACAAATTCCAATACAAGCTAGTAATTAAAAATGATATTTTAGATCAACCAAACTAACTTAATCAATTTTTAAAATTTTTACTACTAAAAAAATACCTTTTTACAACACCTAATCTGTACCAGTTCTTGCGCCAATAGAGAGATAGGCCAATGGAAAGATTAGTAACATTGGTTATTTACAATTATCGATGTCATTTAAGTACCCTTACACTGGTTAGGTTAACATTTGATGTAGAAAGTAATAAAGACACCAGACGAGATAATAACCTATGTAAATATTGAATAGTTATTTACAAAAATCCCACCACCTCATTTATTACACTGTTGGCACAATAACGACATAGATTAGACAATATAAAAGGGTATTTTTCCAGTAGCAAAAATTAAAAAAAATAATTTAGTTAGTTTGGTTTATCTAAAATATCATTTTTAATTACTTGTATTGGAACTTGTCCACTAATATGGAAACCATCTTAACATGTGCAACTAACATGAATAGTTTGAAAAAATAATCATAAATATAAGAGATAAAATAAGTTGAGATGTTATATTTAAAGCCAAATTTAATTTACTAATTGGTCCTTGTATTAAGAATAGAGTAAAGATACACACATATTACGCTGGCAAGTTACAACGACGTATCCGGAAATTTTAAACTGTGGATGCAGTCATTCAAATCAATCAAAATAATTGAAAAAAAGTTAAAATATTGACATAGGAGATGTAAAATAAATACACATTATAAAATAAGAAAATACTTACATCAAATTTTTTATGTTCACTATATCAAATTCTTAAATCACACATGGCCATGTGTCTTATTTTTTTCATGTGGGTTTATAACTTAATGATGATATTTTAAAAAGAGGATATATGACTAAATGTGATTAGAGAATTTGACATAATGAATATAAAATTTTTTACCTAAATATTGTCCTATAAAATAAAAATACATAAGGTATATTATTATATATTGGTGAATAACATTAGGTATATATTAATTATTCATACATGCTGTTTAAAGAGTTAGGTGGGATATCATTAGTTGCGTCATTATATTGAGTGAATTGCCTATCGTTGTGAAACTTTTCAGGTGAAATAGAGTTGTTATCAAAAAATCATTACATTTGTTTGACATGAAATGAGTGATCTGGGCTAGGGTGGGAGAAAAATGATGACTAGGGAGTATTCATTTTAATATGAGCTATTCATATTGATTTTAGATAATTTAGAATCCAATACTCATAACAAAAGCATAAGCTATCACATTTTTTCTTCATTGCTCAAAGTATCTCCATCCAAATTGTGAGAGACTAATCTCCCAAGTACTATTAGGTGTCATAAAGATGACCCTTCCCAATAGTATTTTTATTCTATATACACCGCTTCAAGAATCAAACCTAAAACTAGATGCTTAAGGTGTCCAAGTCCCTACCACTTAAACTAATACTTTTTTTTTTTGGGCTACATATAGGTAGACAATCCTGTTTGAGACACTATCGGATACAAAATGTGGACAACTTTCCTAATGGGGATTCGATTCCCCCTGCTAAAGCATACGTATCTTTTTATTGAAAGCAATCATATTTGAGGCATTGTTAGGCACTAAATATGGACATATCCCTTAGCGCCAGTAATACGGGTTGAGCTTGCAGACGGCGGGCTCAGGTTGGCATTTTGCCAACCTGCCAAGGTGTGGGCTACTCCAACCTACATCGTTTTTTACCCACTCCACCAACCCCAACTCCGCTTTTTTTAAAAAAAAAAAACTTTTTCATGAAATTCCCAATATATTATATAATATGGTTGGAGGATTTTGGTCCTCAAATTCCACATGGATATTGTCCCATTCATATCATTACATATGTAATTAAGTACTTTATATATGTGTGTAGTTATATAAAGAGCATCGTCCATTTTTTTTCATCTATTAATAAACACGTGATGCTTATATATACATACACATAAAAGATCTATTTAATTAGTTTAGATAAGAAAAAGTTAATTATTTTATAAAAAAATATGTGTTAGTTTTTTTAAAATATCTTTTAAACTATAAATTAATCATCATATTATTTATTACAACCTATTACTCAAGTTTAAGACTCCAAGTCTAATTTTAACATTTTAAACTAAACCTAACTCATACTAATAATAATAGCTTTTTCTTTAAAAAAATATTTAGACGGGCTAGCAAGCTCTGCCAGCCCACTAAGGTGCGGGCTACTTTAGCCCGCACCTATATGAGCTGGCTTGTATCCACACCGCTAGCTCACTTTACGAGCTCTAATATCTCCCGACACTTGGTGAGGGAGCGAAGGAGAGGAGGTTTCTAGAGTTTGTGGATAATATGCTGCAAAGAAGAAATTCTGGCCCAATGGAAGAGTCCGGGACTACGTGCTTTTGGGTTGAAGCTATATGGGCTCAAGTGGTTAGCCCAGCAAGCAGACCCCGTATATATGTTCACAAGCCACAAGACATTTCTGGAGCCTATTATAAATCAACCACAGGACTGAAAGTGAATCGTGGTCCAATAGAAGAGCCCAATACTACCGGTTATTGGGCCGAAATAGATGAGCCTATGTGTTTAGCCCAATAAGCTATTCTCATATATGTTCCCCCGCCGTCATTACCTTTTGCCGGAGTCAATTCTCGTTCCGCCATGGCCGTAGAAGCTTACGCAGCAGGAAACCCTGACAACATCCACACCGACGTCCTCACAAAAGCTAGGGAAGCTTGTTACAAGGTCTCTTCCAAATTCTCACAAATTTATACTTATAATATACATCCTTATTGTATATCTTCATGTGTTTTTCAATGGAACTGTGGTGACTCATTCGTGATTTGATGAATTCTTCAAGGCTCGCGATGCTTTCTACGCGTGTCTGGAAAAAGAATCCGACAAGAAGCCCACAGAAATTGCTTCGGTTGGTTTGTTATACCCTGTGGAATGTAAAGAATCCAGAGCTGAGTTTGTCAAACAATGCCGTACTTCTTGGGTAGTAGGATGGGTCTCTAATTTGTTTGATATTTCATGTCTTGAGAGTATGATCTTTTGCTAATTTTGAATGTTAATCTTTTTTATAGGTGAAACATTTCGATAGGCAGTACTGTCAGAACAAGAGGGTTCAGAGGCTGCTGGATGATAAAGGGTCGAGGAGAGGTCCGTTGACGCTACCACAACCTTACACTTTCAAGCCCACTGCTTAGTTTTCTGTTAATAGATTTATTAACTTTTCCTATATGGATCATTTTACGGTGGATAGAGTGGCTTCCTTATAGAACAATGAAAATCAGTTTCTTAAACATAGCAACTAATTTGCAATAGAAAGAGCAATTAATTGAAGGATACTCTTATTCGGTTGCATTTATTCGTTTGGCAGGGGTATAGAGATCGTCTTGGCCCCTTGGGAAGATGGAAGTCATCACCATCATCTTTCTTTCCGTGAATGTAGCATAATTATCTAAGTCATATGCAGGAATAAGTTCTAGAATAGTTTTAATGATTTGCAGTTGCTGCATCTTAAATTGTTGGTTTTATTTCACCTCTTGTTCTGGCATTAGTAATTTATTTGAACCTGATGATTTGTATTTCTTGTCCAATGTTTGTCTTTTCATAATGTACCTGCTTCAATACATTTGTATTTTAGTACTTGTGGTCTACTGAAATATTGGGCATCTAGGTAAGAGAAATAACTGGGAACCTATACAAGCTTTAGGTTTATTTATTTATTTTTCTTTTCAGTGTAAAGTAGCATTATTCAGCTGCTGATCCAAATCTTTCTAGACACTTGTAGACTTTTAACTAGCATTGTTTATAATTCACTGTTTGTGTTGTGTTGTTGAGACTGAATATCCTGGTTCAGAGCCAATGCCATATGGTGGTTCAGTTGAACAGGTTCCCTGTGTTGTGGGTTGTCTATCAATATGGTGAAAACCACGTTTATAGATTCTCATAACATTCTGGTTTTGGCCGAAAGCCTGAGACTAAGAATTCCATCATTACTTAGTAATCAACTTAAATATTTTAGATTTGATTTTACAAAATTATTGGTTTAATAATTATACCTTGCAATATGGTATTTCTAATCCTTATTTCAAAGAGGATTATTTGGCTATGATTTATAATTGTGCTGCAGACAGATTCATTGCAAGTGCTTCTTGTTTATGCAAATTGGCCCATCTTCCTTTCATTATTACATCCGAAGATTCCAATTATTTATGATTGCATTGTTGTCAAAGATAAATCTTTGTTTCAATACATGACCACTTGTGAAAATAGCTGAAAGATAACATATCATTAGTTAATTGTATTAAACAACAGAAAAAACTTAGATTCTCCCATTATAATTTTCTTGTTGTTGTTGAAATGGCTTAAATCAGGTTAGACATCCAGGTTTATCTTGTCAAGAGTTCTCATACAAATGTGAGATTGTGTTTTGTAATTTGTAAATCAGATATGGTTGTTGAATGAGGACTCCAAAGGGGAGCATCTATCTTACTTGAAAGTGAAATTGAAGTAGACGCAAGTACTCTTAAGTTACTCTTCCATTAAACCTAGAACTATTTATTCCTAGGATTGTCATGGTGAAATTGCTGTAGAAGCTTTATAAATTTACTCTTATATATGTTACTGAAAATAGAATGACTATACCTACCTCCTATATATATTTATAATACATGAGATAAACTAAGTCAATAGCTTACGAAACTAACACAGTAGAATTGCTCTCTAACGTAACCCATTCTTCCTAGTAATTAAAGTTGTGAAGCAGGTAAGTTTTAGGTAAATGAAATTAATGGAGTATAATTTTAGTAAGGAGACTGAGTGGTGCATTCTTTGACTGCTTGTAGTTGATGACTTAATTACTAGTCCGTCTTGGGTCACTCTGAATGTCTGAATAAAAGAATACTATCAAGGCCATTGAGGGTGTAATCATGCTTTCTTTTACTATCTTGCTTCTATACAATTCATCCTTCATGTGTGAACTGCTTGAAAAGCCTTTAAGAATGGCCAGTTTAAAAGGTAAAGAAATGTTGCTGCTTGATTGGAATCACGGGAGCCAGAAAGTGGATTTTGGCCAAGTGTTAACTCCATTTCAAAGCAATTTCAAACATATCCTTAGATGCCTTTGTTCATGTTTTGAGTATAATTCTTGTATATGCAAATTTAAAACCAAGCTAAGCTGATACTTCAATTCCGGCATTTTGTCAAATCCCACCATATCTAACGACGTTGAGGGTTTAGTTAATATTTTTGACATGGGTGATTTAGTTGTGTGCCGTCTTCCATATTTGTTTCACATCACTCCCTCTAGACCAATTTATAACTACAAATTAAGAAAACTTGTTAGGAGTATCTGTGGTCTTGGATTTTTTTTAATGAATTTTGTGAGTTTTTAAAAATTACTCTCGTTAAAATTCGTTCATTTCATTGATTCCTATCCCTCTAATGATTGTCTCTCCTAATATCTCAGTAATGCCTCTCAATCGTAATTGTACGAAAGGCATAGTTGGAAAAGAAAAAAGAATCAATGGTTCACATATTTTCTACATCATCTTAAATGAAGTGCCAAGAAAATTTTATAGAATGTGACTTATTTTCCTATGACCAAATAATAGAATATAATATAACTAACATAGTTATCACTACTTGGAATCCGGGTGTATCCACGGGAACTTGAGTCCTAAAACAATGGAAGTTATCAGAGATTGAGATGGCAGGCACATCATGTAGTTTAAATGTGAGGGCTTACGTGCATGCATATGATTGGATGGTCCTTAAATAATAAGATTATGAATCTCATATTTGACAGAACATTGTCTGAAAGCGTTGGGCCAAAGAGATTTAATTTAATGTGCATAAAAGTACAATTTTATTCATGATTTTATTTCAGGTGTATTGAGTATACTGATTTTTTTAGTAGTGTAATTTTATGTATATTTTTTTGGTTTAATTTTATCTATGATCTTATTTTGGTGCAATTTTACTCTTGACTTTTGGATACATAAAAAAAAGAGGATAAAATTGTAATATTAAAAAATTGGGATGCTGCGCCCCTGAGAAATGAAATCACGGGTAACATTTTCAAAGTATGTTGATATGTTTGTACGGAAGGATCCGCATTGTCATACGCATGCTTCAGCCTTTAGGGATTTTTATGCTTTTGTTTTTTTAAAATTTGTGGGGCTGCTTTGTTGGAAGAAATGGCAGCCCCACGTGGTTGGACGTTGACATGTAATTAATTATAACAAACAGATAAGAGATATGGTTAAATGAGATCATGTTGATTTTTGTGTCCAGATTTGCCTGCCCAAATGTACATATACAGCTCCGAAAGTAGTTATTTAAGTCAGTCAAATTCTTGGGATGGTCACCTGTTTCAATTGTATGAGATAGTGTCAGCCAATTGTACAATGATTCACTGTGCGATCACAAGCGCCATTATGTGGCAATTAGTGTTGCAATGATGCTCAAAATAAATTCACAATGAAGTAATGCTGCCTTGCAGTACATAACAAATGCAAGCGAAATACATCTATACTTCTCCGGTTTAAGATGTAAGATAAACTTTATCTATTTATATTTATCATCAAATTAGTTAAAATTAATAAATATGTAAGACATATATTTTTCTCCTTCAAAAATGTCTTTATTAAAAAAAGAATAAGTAAAAGATGTAATAATGAATCAAAAAGGAAAAAAATATATGGGGTGTAAAATTAAAAAAAAAATTAAATGTTTAAATAAGAGTGAATGTTATGTTATAAAAAAAAAAATCAAATTCCTCTAACAAAATTTAGCTTATATTTTGAACCGGATGGAGTATGTAGCTTTTAATGTTACATGGGAAGGTAATGTCACTTCAAATATACACAAAAAGAAGTTCAGGCGTGAGATGTTTCCCAGCAAGATAGATAAATTCCCTTGTTGAAGTCACACTACTTTGTTAAGACCTATATTTTTTTTTCTTTTTTCTGAACTAAAGAGTCACACCAACAACTCGAGTTTATGAGTAAGATTGAACATAAGATCTCTCATTTAGAAGGGAGCTTATATGGTCACTAGACTATAAGATTATTGGCTAAGTAAGATATTAGACTATAGAGTAATGCAAGTAAATGCGCTTTTATTCATATAAGCATAGTGTTTTATCATCATCAAGATACAATTTTTTTTGCCCAAAAAAAAAACCTTTGATTGTAAATATAAGAGTTGGTAAGGAGTTTATTATGCTTTTAAATATAAAATATCAATTCTCTTTGTTTCCCAAATTTATAATTTGTTAAAAATATTGTTAATGATTTCAAATAGTAAGGAGGTTTTATTAATGGGTAATTCTAATGTAGTAAATG
The DNA here is from genome assembly GCF_004799145.2 of Neltuma alba. Classification (NCBI taxonomy): domain Eukaryota; kingdom Viridiplantae; phylum Streptophyta; class Magnoliopsida; order Fabales; family Fabaceae; genus Neltuma; species Neltuma alba. Next base: position 33,120 of record NW_021633059.1, on the reverse strand, counting down.
ATTAAAAAGAGTATGTTAAGAAAACCAATACATGGTTTTTTATATCTAACTAACTTAATTAATTTTTAAACTTCTATAAATTAATTATCTACCTTCTATATTAAGGATAGGAGGGAGTAATAATAATAACAATAATAATAATAATTTTATTAAAAAAAACATATGATAAGGGTACTTTTTACCTCTATATCCCCGCAACTTAAAGTCTCTATTGTATTACAACGATTCAGTGGCATTAATTAAACTGGTTGCTTCCCATTGTCTTTGCTGTGATAATTATAATCAATGTTTTAAAAGCCGGACCGGAAGTCGAACCGGAAAGATCAACGGGTCATGGTTCAATCGGTCGGATCGGTCGGACCGTTCGGTCGGACCGGTGACGCAATAATTAATTTAAAAAAATATTATATACATATAATTAGTATATATGAAAAATATCAAATTATTAAATAATTTAGAAATGCATTTAAATAATCTAAAATTATAATAAAATCATTGAAAATGGACTAAAACCTTATATATTTAATTTTATGTATGTTTAAAATATTTAATGATATTACAAATTATCAATTCATTCAAATCAAAATATTTTTTTAAAAGATAGATCAAATATTGAAACAAAAAGACTAGCGACTCACGATTTTAACACCACAATATATGAAATTTTCAATGAAATAATACTATATGGTTATAACTAGTCTAAAAATATATTAGGATATTTAAGGGGATCAATTTTTTTATTTTTCTTCTATTTCTTAAAAAAAATTTTAGTATTTTTCAGTCAGGCTAAAAAACCATCCGGTTTTCTGAAAACCGTTCCGGTTCCCGGTCCAACTCCGGTTTCCGGCTTAATAACGGCTCAACTCCGGTCCAATCCGGCTCAACTATGTGAACGGTTTTTTGGTCCAAACCGAGCCGTTAACGAGTCCGGGTGACGGTTCAACCGGTCCGACCGTCCGGTCCGGTCCGGTTCTTTAATCATTGATTATAATCCCCTCCCTTCTATGTTTCTTCTTTTTGTGCCTTTGTTTTCGGGAAAAAAAATTAAAATAAAGGACTACAATAGAAGCATACAATACTCTTAAGAGGAACAAAATATCTGAGAGCTTTTTTAGCAAGCCAATTAGCTAATTGATTGGCTTCCTTAAACACGCATTTTAATTTTATTTTTCAACCGAGCGCGGGGAGAACACTAATATATTAAATCAAGTTTATTTAAGGATAGGCTAATAATATTAATTCTAGTAATTTTATTTTCACTTCAGTAGAGTTGATGGTGAATTGGCGATCCTCTCCCTTTTAAGCGTGCCATGTAATCAGTAATTAAGTAGTAATAGAATCCACAATTCCAAACTTCATGAAATTTGATTATCTTCTGTGCATTTTATGAGTGACATTATTTATAATTCGTAAATAACATGATTAGTGATTAATTAAATTTTGCATTAAAAAAATAAATAGGCCTTGTGATTCAGGAGAGATGTGGGATGACGTCACAATTGGTGGCCGATGATACTGGATCTGCGCACACACGCCTCAGTAGGATCTCCAGGTAAACAATTGAAATAATATTCATAATTTGTAATAAGAAATAAATTTAGGTGAAATTTTTTAGGAAAAATAGCAAATAAAGACCTTCTAATATATAAAATTGCTAAATGGGTTCCTCAATATGAAAAATGGCTTCAGGAGACCTGGTCCTATATTGCAAATATGAAATGATGGTGAAATGTCTAAAATATCCTCTTTTTTCTCTTTCTTTCCTCTCCAGATATCCTTTCATTTCCTTCTTCTTTTCCTCTCTCTCTTTGTCCTTCTCTTTCCCCTGGATATTTCATCATCAACGTCACCTCTCACTCCTTCCCGAAGTATAACACCCAGTGACTGATAATGGAACTCACAATGTCCTTCGGCTTCTTTTCTTTTGCAAATTAGATTTGAAAAATTTCTCTCTTCGTTATCATCCCCTGTCACTTTCTTCTTGTCTTGCCTAGCCGTTCTTTCATTGGCAACGAAATCGCTTCCATCATTCTCTCTGTTGCTGTGGAAGGAGAGGAGAGTCGGAGAGTTTGAGGGAGACTTGCAATCATTTGCGTTGCTTGTGATGTTTGCTTATAATGTGTGCGATGATTGCTTGGGGCTGAGACAATGCCCAACAAATCTGAATTTTTATTCTTCATTTCTATTTTGATTTTCAGCTTGTGTTCACAATTGAAAATAACAAGTTTGGTAAGTTGTTAAAAATAACAAATTGACAAGTTTTGATACGCAGTTCATGACAAGTTCTGTAAAGCGAATGACAAGTCACTACAAAAAATAGTAAATTACCAGTGGTCGATTTCTAGCGGTTAAAAAAAACCGCTACAAAAGTAGACATTTTTAACAGTTATAACACAAACCACAAGAAATTTGAAACGCTTTGACTAGAAAGTGAGTGAAACCCACACATTTCTAGCGATTTTGAACTAACCGCTAGAAAGTGACAGCTACAACTGTTGCCACCATTTGGCGCGAAGTTGGCGCTATATTTCCAGTGTTTAATTTCTAGTGGTTTTGTTGCTGAAACCACTAGAAAATGCAAATCGTCATTGCATTTTCTAGCGGTTACATAACCGCTAGTAATTTAAATGAATTTTCTTGCGGTTTTCATTCAAACTACTAGAAATTTTTCATTTTCCCAAGGAGGCCTGACACGTGGCTGCATGAGGGTGGAGGCGAAGGGGCAGCACTATAAATTTCTAGCGGTTTTCATAGAACCGCTAGAAAATCATGGCCTATATATACCCCACTCCGCCTCATTTGCACAATTTTGGCAAATTGTGCAACGAAACTCTATCGGATTCTCTTCACAAAGTTTATCCAGAACCAGATAGTATTCTATATTTTCATGTAAGAATAGAAATTTATTTATAAATTATTTTCATTTTTATTTTTTATCTTATTTGTTTTATTATATTTTTATATTGAGTTTAATAGACTAGTTTAGTTAGAGTTAATAGAAATATTTTTTTTTATAATAGACTAGTGTATTTAGAGTTAATAAAAATAATTATTTTTTTAATGAGTCGGTGGTAAATTTAAATGTACAAATATTTGTTTTTGAATTATTATTTGAGATTATTATTTAGAGTTAATAAACATACTTATTATTTCATATAATTATTTATTTTTAATAATTGCTAGTTGTAAAATATATTTTTCATTACAATTGCTATTTGTTATTGTTAGGATGACTCATCGACCAGAAAAGGAGCCAGTCGATCCTGATAAAGGAGGACCTAGCGGAGATTATGGTGTTGGGGGTGATGATGCTGGTGGGCCATTCCCAAGCATTCATGACTACGGTTTGAACGAGGAGGATATCTTGAGCTTTATGGAACATGATGATATCCATCCTACTGAGGAGGCTCATTTCTCGAGGGATGAACCCCATGGTGATGTTGAGGAGGAGGAGGAGGAGGAGGCTTAGGAGAATGAGAATCCCCATAATGAGTAGCATCCTACTCCAAGATGTCAGACCAGTTTTGAAGTAGAGTTTGTAAGTAAGTATTTATTTAATAAATTTAATTTGACAACTATTTGATTTATATAAAAATTGTTTTAATTTAATTAATATATAATTAATTTTCTAATTAAATTTTGTAAATTCTGAGGGAAACACACTTTCTCTAATGTATCAGTGGTTTGGTGGAATTGTGTTCATTTTTCAAGAAGTTGTATGCGAAGCCCTTGATACCAGAAGAGCTCGATCAGCTGCAAAATGAAATAATTCTTACACTTTGTCACTTGGAGATGATATTTCCTCCATCATTCTTCACTATCATGGTTCACTTGACTGTCCACCTTGTTCAAGAAGCAAAGGTTGCTGACCCAGTCCAATATCAATGGATGTACCCTATAGAGAGGTACTAGATTATCTTTTATCCCTGCCTCTTTAAATTTGACATTGTTATTTTAATTGCTCACAATTATGGAAAAATTAAAATCGTTTGTTAGAAATAAGACGCGGCCTAAGGGGTTAATAATAGAAGGTTATTCCAGAGATGATGTCCTAACTTTCTGTTCAAGGTACTTGGATGACATGGAGACATCTTTTAACTGCTCGCATCGCATAGATGATTCTTCTCCTGGTCCTTCCATGTCAACTTTATTTCCTCCTGCCAGGAAACCAGTTGGATGATATAAATTCTTCAGACTCACTCCCATAGAGAAACTCCAGGCACAAAGACATGTTTTGATAAATTGTAGCCAAGTTGAACCCTTCATGCAGTTAGTATTATATAAGCTCACTAACTTTCACACCATATTTGTTTCTCACTGACTCTTCTAACAAATTACTTCTTTGTAGTGAGTTTAGAAATTACTTTAGGCGGCAATTACAAGGGCGTGCGCATTCCGCTAACGTTGATAAAAAGGTCCACAGCGAGTTTCCCGGTTGGTTTACACGTGGAATATGTAATGACAACAGCTCATACACAGATGAGTTCAAATCTCTTTACCTCGGTTCGTTAGACCATGCATGAAGGTTTACCGTGTATAATGTCAACGGGTTCAAGTTCTGTACGGTTGGACGTGATCAGGGATTGCTCACACAAGACTCTGGAGTTTACGGGACATTCGGGACGAGATGTTATGCTAGCAACAGTGACGACGATATGCGCTTTGGAGGCATCACTTGCTATAGAAAGCTAATTGACATCGTCGAGTTAAGTTACCAACTTTTTACCGTAACTCTGTTCAAGTGCTCCTGGGCAGATACGACAACTTCACAGGGACTCACTACTGACCACTTGGTATCACCTCTGTTAATTTCTCTAGACTCATTCATATAGGGAATCTGAAGATGATGAGCTATATATTCTTGCCTCTAAGGCATACCAAGTTTGCTATGTTGAGGACGAGAAACATAAAGATTGGAATATGGTCGTTCACCTCAAGCCATGAGATCTTTATGATATGGGTGATGGTTATATTATTTATGACAGCGAATCCTTCCAACCCACGAACTTTGAAAACTTCTTTCCTCAAGGAGACGATAATTTGGCCATTATCATGTATATGTCTTTTCTTAAATTATTTAAATAGTTAACTACAAATTACTGATTTTTTCTAAATATATTATAATTCTAGCAATAATTTTTTAATGTCTCCTTTTAGACGAGATGATGATCAAGAATAGCAGTTTTAATAATTTTTATCATTCATATAAATTTCTTTTCATAAATAAATATGTACAAAGTAAAATTAGTTCAGTTTTTTTTAAAAAATTACAATTTGTAGCGGTCACAGAACCGCTAGAAATGTCAAGCAGCTGCAAAATGAATTAAACCGTTGCAGATTTGTAACAAATCGCTAGAAACATCTTGCTGATCTCTATAAATACTATATCACCTCCTTATTCATTTACCCCATCTCTTTTCCTTCCTCTCATCTTCTTCTTTATAATTCTCTCTTTTCTTCTTCCTCTCTCATATAGTGGTTTTTTTTCTCTTCTTTATATGGTAAGGTGGTACTCATTTTATAAATTTTAATTTCTTTTATTTATATTTATTTATAATTTACTAACATATTTATTTATTTTTTTCTTTCAGATTTTTCTTTTTCACATTTGTCATGTCCTCTTCAACTAATTTAACCACTTTTCAACATAAGAGTTAAGGTTTAATATTATAAATTATCACATCTCCAATTTAATTATCTTATTAAATTCAATTCAATTCATTTGACAAAATCATAATTTAATTACTTATTATTGATCACAAAATTCAAATATGTAACATGTAATACATTGGTAAATATACATATTAACAAAATACTCTAAAATAATCGATTTAGTGGTTTTTTTAATTTATAAAATTATTTTTTAATAAATAAATATTTATATTTTATTTTTTTGGTATGGAATGAGCTTTCTAGCGATTTAAAACAGCTAGAAATTTTAAATAAGAGGGAAAATTTTCGCAAAATTTAAATTTGGTTCCACCTGGTGCCAAGTTTCTAACAGTCAAAAAACCGCTAGAAATTTTTGGTGCCAATTTGAAAATTTTAATTCCTGGCAAAATGTAATTTCATACCAAGGTAACCGTTAAAAATTTTTGGCACCAATATGAAAATTTCATTTCCCGGTAAAATGTAATTTTGTCTAAAAGTTTCTAGCAGTTTATGTAACCGTTATAAATGTTTTTGAAATTTTCTGGTGATTTTTAACCGCCACAAATGTCATCTTATTCACCTATGCCTCCTTATTTTTTCTAGCGGTTATGTTAAACACTAGAAATTTTCTGGCATTTTGACCAGATTATGTAGCGGTTCCCTTAACCGCTAGAAAACTGTTTCTTACACTTGATTTTCTAACAGTTAGGCTAACCTCTACAAATGTTGTTTGTTGCGGTTAAAACTGCTAAAAACGTCATAATTTAACCGCTAGAAAATAACCTATTTTTTGTAGTGAGTTTAGCAAGGTGAATGACAACTTTTGATAAGCAAATCATAGAAATTTGAGTTTCTGTGTTAAAATGATAGAATTTTCAGATTTCTTTAGCATAGGATAAGTTATGATAAGCAATTCATGACAAGTTCAGTAAGGCAAATAACAAGTGTAGTAAAGTGAATGATAATTTCTGATAACCAATTCATAAGAATTTAAGATTCTATGTTAAAATGACAGAATTTTCATAATTCCTTAGCGAATGACAAGTTTAATAAGGCGAATGATATCCTCTGATTATCAATTCATTGGAATTTAAATTCTTGTGTTAAAATGATAGAATTGTTAGATTTCTTTAGCAGATGACAAGTTCTAATAAGCAATTCATGACAAGTTCAGTAAGGCGAATGACAACTTCTGATAAGCAATTTATAGGAATTTAAGATTCTGTGTTAAAATGACAGCAACCAGTTTCTGCAATTAGCCATAATAATTGTTAATTTGAGTATGAAGTTTCAGGGGCTGTAGTAGAGGGAGTGAATCATAATGTAATCATTTTGAATGTTGAAGTTATAAAATTCTAATGTCAACTTGGTAATCAAGGAAATTGTTAGTTTTAATTTTCATATGTAAATGATTGAGCAGATGGAATAAAATTATATTGAATGCAAACATAATTTTCCTATCTTTTGCTGATAGCTTCATAATATTTTTCAAACGTGATTTTCTACACTCTTTGAATTTAAATGACTAATTGCAGAAACTGGTTACTGTCATTTTAACAAAGAAACTTAAATTTTTATGAATTGCTTATCAGAAGTTGTCATTCACCTTAGTAAACTTGCCATTCACTTTACTGAACTTGTCATAAATTATTTATTAGAACTTGTCATTTGTTAAAGAAATCTGAAAAACTCTGTCATTTAACACAGAAATTTAAATCCTATGATTGCTTATCAGAAGTTGTCATTTGCCAAGAAATTATGCAAATTGTCATTTTAACATATAATCTTAAATTTCTATGAATTGGTTATCAGAAATTGTCATTCGCCTTACTAAATTTGTTATTTGCCTTACTGAACTTGTCATGAATTGCTTATTAGAACTTGTTATCTACTAAAGAAATTTGAAAATTCTGTCATTTTAACATAGAAACTCAAATTTCTATGAATTACTTATCAAAGATTGTCATTCGCCTTGCTAAACTTGTCATTCGCCTTACTGAACTTATCATGAACTGCGTATCAAAATTTGTCAACTTGTTATTTTCAACAACTTACCAAACTTGTTATTTTCAATTATGAACACAAGCTAAAAATCAAAATAGAAATGAAAAATAAAAATCCAGATTTGTTGGGTATTGTCTCAGCACCAAGCAATCATCACACACATTGCAAGAAAACATCACAAGCATCGCAAATGACTGCAACTCTCCCTCAAACTCCCCGACTCTCCTCTCTTTCCATAGCAACAGAGAGAATGATGGAAGAGGTTTTATTGCTGATGAAAGAATAGCTAGGCAAGACAAGAAGAAAGTGACAGGGGATGACAACGAAGAGAGGAATTTTTCAAATTTGGTTTGCAAAAGAAAAGAAGCCGAAGGACATTGTCAGTCGTTTGGTGTTATACTTTGAGAAGGAGTGAGAGGCGAAGTTGATGATAGAAGATCCAAAGAAAAGAGAAGGATAAAGAGAGAGAGAGAGAGGAAAAGAAGAAGGAAAGGGAAGGAGATCTTGAGATGAAGAAAGAGAAAAAAAGAAGGTCATTTTGGACATTTCACCATCATTTCATATTTGCAATATAAGATCGAGTCTCCTGAAGCCATTTTTCATATTGAGGAACCTATTTAGCAATTTTATATATTGGGTGTCTTTATTTATCTTTTTTCCAATTTTTTATATACATTATGTCAAATTCTTGAATCATATATTAACTTTTTTTTTTATTTCATATAAATTTATTATTAAATACTATTAAATATTAATATTTTAAAAGCAAGATATATATAGCCATATGTGATTGGAGAATTTGACATGATAAATACAAATAATTTGATGTAAGTATTTTTCAATAATAGTATTGAAAACTTTGACTTTATAATTTTTTTTTGAATAAATTTCACAAAGCTTTTATGATTTTTAATTTTATTTCAAAATTAAATAAGTTCCCATATAATTAAAATAAAATTAAAAAATAAAAACTTATGAGATTCTTTTTCTTTCAAAATTCATGGTGATATTATTTTATTGAATGCTTCTATTTAGTTTCTTAATATAAAGATGAGATATACAATTTTTTTTCAATACTATCAAAATTACAAAAACCCTATATGAAAGAAATTGCATTAAGTTCTATTAAATTAATTGAAATTACATACTGTTTCTTTTACCCTCAAGATGAACATGTACATATTGCTGTCTCAATAATAAAAATTGTGTTATTTAAAAAAAACTAAAAAGAAAAAAGAAAAAGAAATACTCATTTAATGTTGTATTGTCTTTCATGAATTAAGAACTTGTAATATAAATTAGACTTGTAGGTCCAAACTGCCAACTCGTGGGCAGATTAGGTTGGCATACACCCGCAACGGGTTGGTAACAATTTCTTTGGAGGAAACAAAATGGTGGCAATTTATTTATTTATTTTTTTGTCAAAATCTAATGGATTAGCTCTAGAGCAAAGAGCTAGTTTCTCACAACGTAATGAACCAAAATTTGAATTCCTGTTAATAAAGGTATCTGATAGTATCTTATATATAATTGTTTTCAATAAGAGAATACCTATATGTATGAGTAGGAAAAAAATTCTTTGCTAAAATGCTTACATTCTTCTCTCAGCTGAATTCATAGATAGGATTTCTTAGCAACACACGGAGGAAGCAAGTTAGGGCTATTTTTCATTAAAAAGCAATTTCTTAAGCCAAATTATTTGATATGCACTCCATTAGATGTCATTAAACCTGCAACTTTTGCTCTACTAATGGCTTTTTCCAATATCATATTAAATTCTTTTTCAACTTAACATTATACTAATATAACTACAACTTTAGAATTCTCTCACCAAATTTTTGGAAACTGTCCAGTATCCGGTTATTGTCAATTTGACACGAAGATAGTTATTTTAATGTGAATATAGGACCACGCTTAACATTGCACCAATCATATTATAAATAATTAATAACTTCGATCCTTGATATAAAAGTTAGTTGAAAATTGAAATTAGTTCTAAATGTAAGACTTTAATCTATTTGGTCTCTCATCTTTGCTCAAAATATTTATATTGATTGTAAATGGTTTCCTCTAAAGGATGATTTTAATAATCTAATGCATATATTGAAAATGACAGTTTGGGGAGATCGACGCATATTTGTAACAAATAACTAAGTTTACTCATTTTCTTAATATCCTCAAATTAATTATTTAACTCTCATATTAAAAATCGAAAGTAATACTCCTCCGGTCCTAAATGTAAAACCTTTATACACGCTAGTATAAGGGTCTTACATTTAGGACCGGAGGAATAGTATATAATTGTGAAGCACGCGGGCATGAAGGTAGTGGATATAGTTGGGCAAAAACTGATTTAGACATCGTCCTTACCATACTAACTAGGCTTCTTGGTGATGATAATGGCCGCTTAATCTTTTAACCCAACCACGCACAATTAGTAAAGTAAGTAGTTTAAGCCATAATAGTGGTCATTAGAGGAACAAAAAAGGGGGATCAAGATGAGATCTGAAAAAACAGTATATCATGTATAAGGAAAAGCTTAATAACAAATGAGCAATATGAACGTTGTTATCACTTTTGACATTAGAACTTGTTGGGAGAATTAATTAAAAAAACAAAAAAGAAAAAAATCTGACCCGGTTTGACGAGTTAAACTAGTGGAAGTTTTTTTAGCTTGCCTAGTTAATAATTTTTAAATGGTTGATCATGTTGGATTTTATATGTGTTTTTTTTTATCATGAAGCTCAAAACAACATCAATTTAAGTTTTTTTCTTAACAAAAATATTTGTAGTTCATCGTATTTTTGTTTTATGAACTCTATTTTGTTATTGGATTAATTGTGATTTATATATGAACAGTCTATTAATTTATGACTTTTTTTGACCAAAAATTAATTTATGACTTAATATATTTTTTTTATTTAAACATGACTCTTTTTAAATTATATATAAATATTTTTATATGCTTTAATTAAATTATATTATTCTAAATAATCAATCTGGTTTTCGGTTGATCTCAATTTAAATTGCTAATTCTTAAACTACTGCCACCGATTTGGTTTTCAGTAGTTAGTTATGAGATTTTTCTGATAATTATATTTCTTTTTTTTTTTACCAGGGTAATTATATTTCTTATTTAACATCACACAATAATTTTAAAATAATAATAGTAGTAGTAGTAATAATTTTAAAAAAAAAAAGTAAGAAAGGATTATGACAAGAGCAAGACAGAGGGCAGACTGGCCAACAAGCGGCCCTTTACGCAACCTGAGTAGAGTAGAGTAGAGTAGAGTAGGTTTGTTCCTAAATGCACCGAAGTTTCTATATTTCACTATGTTTCTTAATTTCCTTATTCGACGATGCTCTTTTTTTGGGCATCTACGTAGCTTTACGTTTAAGCCCTAAAGCCCCCACTTCATTTCCTTTTACATTATTCATGTACCCTCTTGTATTTCTATATTATTATATTCATTCATCATGATTAGTCACTTCAATTTTAAATTTAACAAATATTTCTTAGCATTGATTTTTTCCCTCCCAGAAAAAAGATACTTGAGCTTTCCTGTATAAGTTGTATTAGATAATGATTTCATAATTTTGCATAAATTTTTTAAAAATTGCCAGCGTGCATAATTTTGCACTGTTATGCATTTGTGTGTATTAATTAAGCCATTCCATCAATTAATTGTGTTTAGCATTTTCCTTCGAAAAAATAAATACCAAAATCCAATATATCAATTTAAAGAAATACATTCTCATTTCTCAAAATTATCCATATATATTCGCCAACTATATATATATATATTATAATTTTGTTTAAAAAAAGTACACTTTTATGACTTGTATTAATTTACAATTCATATAAATAAAAGACAAAATAACACATTTATGTCAAAATTTACCAATGTAACTTACGAATAGAATAAAACCGATTATTTTTTTAAATTATAAATAAAATCTGAGAAATATTTTATATCTTATCTTTATAAAAAGGTATGAACACTTTTTCAGTTGACACGTGTTTTTTTTTTTTCACCATCCTGCATTTGGATTCCCACTTGGAAGTTAAATCCCAATACCTTCTCCTTTTTTAAAAGTAAAAAAGGAAAAAAGCAAATAAAATACTGCTATTTAAACTCGTGAAACATACATACACTCCATGCTGCCCGTCAAAAGTTCAAGACCAAACAGATCCTTCCCTCATTATGTCCTAATTATTGATTCCATTATAATCACCACACCTGTCACCAATTATTGTTAATTATTATCATTATTATTATGATAATACCTCATAAAACCAAAAATAATTAAATAAAACGCCAGTACATCACAGTGAAAAGTAAAACAAAACAAAACCAAAAAAAAAAAAAAAAAAACCTGATTGCAAGGAGAAGATGGAGGGAGGGGTTGGAGAGTTTCTCTTCGGTACATTACAAACTGTTAGCGTCAGCTAAAGTCTACGTAAATACGGCGTCGTCAAACTCCCCCTCCTGACGCTTTATTTTCGTAGACTTTAGACGGCCCCTTTTTTTTCCTAATAACAATAATAATACGTAAATCCACGTCATTTTCTTTCTATCTTTTGTCTCTCTCTGTCATTTTACACCCTGCTTTGTTTATTCGCGGCCAAAGTCAGCACTCCGTTAACGCCGTCATCACGGCTTCGAAACGGAGGCCCCCTCTTTGACGGAGCTCTCCGCGGCGGCAATACCGGCCGTCGCCGACTGCACGGTCAAGACCGACATGTTGGGAGACGACGGCCCTTTCTGGTTGATGAGGGCGCTCCTGGAATGACAGGTGGCGGTGGAGATGGCGGTGGCGAGGGAGATGGGCATGAGGCAGAGGCCCTTGCCCTGCAGGTACTGCATGGCGGAGCCCATGTCTTCCTCCATAAGCTTGGCCACCTGTTGCTCCGTCATGGTGATGGTGTCGTTGGCGGAGGTTGACGACGGCGTTTGGTTGCCGTTGGGAGGGGCCTGGCCGCTGTCACTGGCTGCCTGCTGAGACAAGAATGGTGACCTCAAGTAAAAGACAAAAACAGAGCAGGGAGAGAAAGAAAGGGGAAGAAAAAGGGCGTGGGGCGTGAAAGTGATGAGCGCAGAGAGAGAGAGAGAGAGAGAGAGAGGAATCTGAGAAAGTGGGCACGCGTGCTGCTTTTTGGGATTGTCGTTTAGTGGGTGATTGAGAATTTGAGGAATAGAGTAGTCAGAGTGGGTGTGGGTGCTGCAACAGGCTCAGGACTCAGTCCTACAAAATTGATTCTTCATCCCCATCATCGCCATTCTATTCTCCCTCTTTACCTCTCCTCCAAATCTCAACGCTCCATTCTCTTCTCCCTCTTTCCTTCTATCCCTATGTGTTTTTTTGTAAAACATTAATCTTTCACTCCTATCATAATTTTCACCCATTCGTAACTCAAAATAATTTATTTCCTATCATCATCATTCAGTAGAAACTAGAAACTCTATCTTCAAACTTTAATGTCTGTATTGCAACTTACTCCCTATAATTTTATTTATTTTTTAAAAATATAAGAACTAATATCTTGAATGATTAAATTATAAGAATTGAACTATATCGAAATGAGACCAAATCAAAACTATTGTAATAAAAATATAATTTTCCCTTTTATTAATAAACAAAAATTTAAGTGAGTTTAGGTTAGCTCAAAATTACCCATCAACATTTTATTTTTTTAAAAAATCAACAATTAAGACCCTAATATATATTAAAACATCGGAGGCCCTAAAAAGTTGAGAACCAAATTATTACGGATGACCCCAGCTTCAAATTTTAGATGAAACAGATAATTGAGTGGAAAACAAGTCTTCCTTCAGCTTTCTACTTAATTAGGTAAAACAAAAGGGAAAAAAAAAGACAAAAGAAAGAGGATTTCATGAAATATTGTACCTCAGAAGCCATATCAGCAACAAGGGGAGCCACGGCAGCCGCACCGCCCAACCTACTCATACTCAATACCTGTAATCCAATAATAATAATCCCATCAAACCAAAAACAAACACATGGCACCCTGATAAGTTAAAAAACAATAATACTACTATTAACTAATATATCATCAGAATGAAGAAATTGGCCACTGAATAAATTATATATAATTAATTAATGGGAATTATACATAAAAGAGAGCATTTAGTTTTCACCTTAACTTGCAGCTGTAGAAACTTCACATAATCGATGATCTCATCCAGCATCGACGCCTTGTCTGTCTGTCATTCCACAAACACAACGAATATTTGAAAATTTGCAGCCACTCTCACACGTCCAATCTTTTTTTTTTTCTCCAATAATAATAATGATATTTATTATAATATTTATTTTCCCTCACAAAACACACACACACACACACACACACACACATATCTCTATCAACCTACGTACGTGGCTTCGTGTGCCATGGCTAAACGTGACCACCACTACTACATTACGGCCTTTCCCGTTCATCACGGTTCTGTTGGATGTTTACTCCCTTTTGAAATTTGAATTTATGAAATGACGTGTAATTTGGGAGTCAAATCAGGGGACTATTAATAGTACTAGTTAGTTATTAGTGATTAATTATAATTTATAATTAACTAATTACCTTGTTGGCATTGGGAACTAGCTCCTGCAGTGCCTTCATTCGCTCTGCGATCCTCTCCCTTCGTAACTGCCACATACATTATTCCCAAACAAGACTTTGTGAGCCAGAAACCGAAATAGAATTATAGAAACCGCGTGAAATCCTGAATGCTTTTCTTTTTTCTGTTTGGTTGCCCAGAAAACTGAAGAAAACAAAGCGATTCCGTCCCTTTCTTAGGGTTTTAGTTTTTTTCCCCTCCCCCGAGAAAGAAGACTTTGTGAGGAAAAATATTCTTGGCCCTGGAAGTGAGACGAAAATCGTCGTCCTTGGACGTTGTAAAGAAAAGTAAAGTTGTGCGATGCGGAAAATGACAGTTGAAATTATTGGCTCCGTTTTTCTGGACAACAGCCAAACACGTTTTCATGAAGGAACAACAAAGTCAGAGAAACACAGTAGAGTTTACCCTCTCGGCGATGCTGTGTGGGTCCGTCGCTTGACCTCTCCTTGCCCTAACTCTCTGCCTTGGTTGCGCCGGAGTACTGCTCGCCGGAGCTTGGGTCGTTGCGCCCAGATTCTGGCCCTGATTCGATGCTCTCATTAATTCAGGAAATTAACCGCGAGATGAAACGGAAAATACGATATCACGGCTAATTTAAATGAAGAGATCGATCATAATAATAAAACCTGTGGATGATGAGGAAAATGCTGGGTCTGATTCGAAACTTGACCACCGCCATGCATAGAACCGGCGAAGCCGTTATACAGGGCTTGAACTGAACTCTCGCCACCCTAAAAGAACTTCCACAAAATTCAGTGAAAACTACACTATCTTAAACTAATTAGTTCGTTTGTATGTAACTGACGTTTCAAATTACGAGTCTAACCGGATTAGGAGATTTGAACGACGAGCCATCCACGACGTCGTTTCTGGAGCGGTCAACGTCTCCGCCGCCCAACGACAACGGCATCGGAAGGAGGCCTGATTCTCCGGCTCCGGCGACACCTCGGGACATCAGAAGCTGCTGCTGAGCCTGGAGCATCAGAGCCGCTGTCGACGACGTGGTAGAGGGGTTACCACCATCACTACTGATCCGGTGGTTTCGGAACTTGGAAGCCAAGCTGGCTTGGTCATCATACTGAAACGCAACATTCTCGGCGGCGTGGGGCGGCGGAGGCGTATCGTCCCAGAAGGGCTTGGGGTTAAGGTCCGGCCAAGAGGAAGATGGAAGGTTGGAGAGCATTTGGTCGAGAAAATCGTCGTGGGAAGAAGAGGGGTCGAAGTGAGAGGAGGAAGAAGAAGAAGGGTTAGTAAGGTGAGGAGGAGGATGCATCTGAGAATTTTGGATCTGGTGGAGGTCGGAGAGAGGAATCTGAGAAGAGTTCAAGAGAGAGTTTATTCCTTGCATTTCTCTGCTACGAGGCTGCATAATCAGAGTGAAGAGGAGGAGGGAGGAGGGTGAAGAGTTCAGAGTCGGAACTTGAAGAACGCAGTGTGGCAGAGAAGCTCAGAGAAAATGGAAGAGAAAGAGAAGCAGCGTTTTGGGGTTTTCTATGGGGTTTGAGGACACGAAAGTATTCCGTCTCGCTCTTTATTGTTTTTTATATTCATACAAACGTTAAACTTTTCACTGATTTTTATTTTATAACGAAATTAAAATTTCATTGCATATACTAGGACCAATGCTTGTTGGTTGAAAATTTTATTTGTTATATGAACAATTTTTAATTATTTTTATCTCCTTTTTTTATTGGAGTGAATGCAATTACTCCACTGGTAATAAGATAGAGAAAGAGGATATTTTTTAGTTTTATTTATAGGATACTACTCCCTCCGTTTCTTATTATAAGAGACAAATAACCGAAGTACATTGATAAAAAAAACAGTTAAAATTAGTTAAGAACAATTAATGTGTAAAAAGTATAATTTTTTTCCAAAAATGCCCTCATTAATAAGGAGAGAGAGCATGAGAGAGAACAATTAAATTATTAAAAGAAAGAGAAGTGAGAGGGAGAGAGAGTGTGAGTTGGAGATAATAAATATGGGTAAAATAAATCAACACAAAAAAGTAGAGACAACTTGTAAGTGTCTCTTATATATAGGAACATGCCATAAGCATCAAATGTCTCTTATAATAAGGAACGGAGAGGAGTAAGAGAATTTTTTTGTATGGATATATAATTTTACCCTCTATTTATTATTATTATATTGACTTTGTTTACAGGTATAATGTATAGGGCTAGAGTTAAAAAGTTGAATTTTAAATGAGAGTTAATAAAATTAAGGTTTTCTTGATATGTGTGAAACATGTTGGAAGTAACCTATAGGGCGAGATGAGTAACTTATCTCCTGAAAAAAAAAAAAAAAAGTATCGCCTCCTAACTTGTGAGTTGTGACTAATTATTTCGGCTTTAATGAATGCTCCTATGTAGCCGAGTTTAATCAGCATTAATCAATTAGTTTCCTGGCACTAATATCATTTTAAAAAAAAAAAGTTAAAAATTTGGCCTTCTTTTCCTTCTCCTATCAGATTTCAATATCAAAAGGGAAAATTATGATTTCTTAAAGAAGACATTAACTTGATTCTACCCAGAAAGGTATCATTTGTGTCTAATTATTGCAAACTTAATTTATATGTAATCGAGATTAGCAATAATCAAAGTACGGAGTATTTTCTGGGTGAAAATATCACTCTTTTAATGGGGTCAATCCAAGAATTCCGTATAATCATCTTCCCCTTCTCACAATGGGAAAAAGAAAAACAAATAAAGTTGTTGCAATCATTTAATGCAATGACCAGAATTATCAATAACGTCAAGCGATTGAAAACAAAATCCTATTCCAATGGAAAAATGAAAAGGATAGACTTTTTGACGATTTTAAAGTATACGATTGTATTCGTATCTATTCCTCTTCCCACATTAATTTATAATTTTTTAAACCGTTTCTATCAATTATATATATATGTATTATGAATATTGCATGAGAGAATACCCATAAGGCTATAACCCTTATATTTTGGAATTTTCATAGGATTCTTTACCTTCAAGTATTGTAAATTGCATAACCTTCCTAATGAATAATTTAGGAGGAGTTTCTCATTGTTAATATTATTCTGATATTCTTTATTTCTTTATAACCCTAGTATAGGATTTCAATACTTGGAGGCCTATAAATAGAAGCTATGAATAAGGTATTTGTACTGTGAAAAAAGTGAATGAGAAAAAAGTCATTGCCATCTCTATCTCTTATTTTCCTTTCTACTCTCTAGTCTTTTTATTTCTTGTAGTTTTATAACAATATATATTAAAGAGGGTTTTATTGAGTAAAGGAAGTATTTTGAAAAAAATAAAACTCCTCCGATCCTAAATATAAGACCCACTATGTAGTGTAAATTACATTACAATGTGAATTTTATATTTAGGACAAAAAGAGTACATAATTATTATAAAAAACTAACTTAGGTAATCTTTTTGGACACATAAATTACTCCTTTGGTATTATTATAAGTTAGGAAAAAAATATTTTAGTCATATTTATAACTTACATTATTGAATTTTTAACATAAACATACTATTTTATTTTTTATTTATTATTATGTTAGATTGTTATTTTGTTGAAATTATATATATATTAAATATGAATAAGTTATAAAGTCATTAAATTTTAAGTTAAAATTAATGACATTTAAGATTTTTTTTTAGTTCCAATTAAACATATTGAAACGAAGGTAAAAAAAATAAAAATTTAATCATATTAGAAGTAACTTATAAAAATAAACACATTACTAATTATCTAATTTTATTATAAGGAGTATTTTTACTTCTAGAGGGGGCGCTTCTCTTCCTGAGTCTCTAAACTTTCTTGTACACTTTCCATGCAGCAAAACTACATACGAACTTTTACCAAAAAAATACTTAAATACATACCTTTTTTTGTCAACAACTTAAATGTATACTTCCAACTGAAGTACTGGATAAGTTCAGTCCTGATTGATTAATAATAAAAAATAAATAAACTAATCACACAAAAAATTGATATAAGTTGTCATATATATATATATATATAAAGTCAGATTAATTATAAATTATTAATGACATAGTTGGTATTCTCAAACCCTTTTTGAAACAGTCAACTTTAATTTGATTTACATTATTATAATATATTTTTTTAGCTAATATGCTCTTATAAAATATTCATTACATTTCATAAAAAGGTTGAACAAATAAGTCATTGATAAAAACAAATAATTTTAGATTTTAAAATGAAAATAATATATTTTAAGAGAAAACAAAGTAAATTAAAATAATAATTTCAAATTTTAATGAAGACTAAATAATATTTTTGAAGATTGTTTCAATCTATATATTATAAAAAAAATAGGTTATGTAAATTTTTTAAAATTAGTTAATTGAAAACCACATTATAAATTCTCCTTGGAGATTATATAAGCCATTTATTTCATTGGTAAAAATATTATATATATATGTTTTATTTTAATTTTGTGTATATTATATTATATATAGAAGTATGGTATTATGTACTAAATATAATTATAAGTTAGAATTTAGAAATTAAGAAGTTGAATGAATCAAAGCAGAAGTTGACCTGGGGGCCACGATCAGGAAGAGCGCGTGGTGTAACAGTTTCTCGCTCAATGGTCAACAAGCACAAGGTGGTGGTCACGCGAAGTCGGCCACCGTCGTCGGTTTTAATATGCAGTGCCCATATACCGTATCTTAAGGAATCCTCCACTATACGTACCAGCTTTGCATGTCGTGGTTATATCCTTTTTTTTTTTAAAAAAAAAAAGGTTAGTTAAATTTAATTGAATATAATAAATATGCAAACAAGTGTAACTTGATTTGTTTAAAATACTCTTATTTACGTGGAAGAAAGATAATATATGGTGGAGAGAGTATATGTGGCAATTAAATAGAATCATATAAGTATTATGAGTAATTAAACAAAATAAAATGAAAAATCATTGATCAAGCAAATTTGAGATAACATCCAAATTCAAATGTCTCTCATAAAAAGGAACATGCCATGCTTCACAATTCTTTTTTATAAAAAAAAATAGAGGGAGTGAAATTTAATATTTTAAACTAGCTTTTTGGACGTCCATATTATCCTAATAAATTTGTTGATTACACTTAATATTCTAAAGTAATTACTTTTTAGGTTGGCAAAAAAAAGTAATTAATTTTTAGTGTATCCATTCTCCTTGAATGTTTTTTTTTAATAGTACTCAGTATCCTATATTTAGGGTGTTTGCTACTGAGAATAATACTTTGATGACAAAATTGTACTAAAAATAGGATATTAACATTACTGAAAAATATTTTAAGATGTTGAATAAGCCAATAATTAGTTTAGGATTTATTTGATAAATTTTGATGTGTTTTTAGGGGGCAAAACAGAAATTTGGTGACCATTTGTTCAAGGCATGTGACGATAAATTGAGTGATTTTGCCATTACTTAGTTCAACAATTTATTTTTAACTTTTTTGCGAAACAACAAAATTTATTTTTTTTTAAAAAAAATGACATAATGACCTTCATTCTTCAATATGGCACACGAAAGGCCATATCTCAATTCAGGTCAAGTGCTTAAAATTTAAAAACATGTATTCAGCTATTAATTTTAAATGAAATTCAGTAAACTTGCTTATATTTATTTTTTTATATTTGGGACTTATGGATTAGGTTCCTAATTTTAAATGAACGATTACAAAATTGTATAAAATCAAAAACACATTTACGATTGAACTATAATTACAGCTGTTTAAAATTTAAATAGAATGGAATAAAACGTTAACAGCCCAATCGGGGAAAAAAAACCGTTGGATCTACTGATCTATCTTAGCTTAATGCAATGCATATGCTTTTGCCACGTGTCAAAAGTGAATAACTTAGTTTTTTTTTTTTGGTACCTCCAATAATTTGTAATTGTTTCTTAACCAAAAAAAAAAAGGTTATGGCACTTGATGCGAGCTTTGCCAATTAAAACTGAGTAAAACTGCACTTTGTTAGTTCTTTTTTTTTTTTTTTTTTCCCAATCCCTATTTTGCCATTTAAAAGTGTCTTATATGCCGCTTTGGTTCTGATTATAAATCATTTAGTAACTTATTCTCACATACTGAAAAATGATAGTTAAGTCATTAAATATGTCTTAAATCGACAAAATTTTATAAATTAAATTCATTCTTGTTAGTTTTTTTTTTATCTCTACATTTACAAATCATTCTCACTTTTAAAAAAAAAACTAAATATCCATAAAATTGAAAATAGTCATTAATAACCTTCCAAGTCACTCATATTTAGGACCAAACTTCTCTGGTACAAGTAGTAATTTACAACAAATGATGGATGAGTGTGGGAATAATTTTCAAAATGGTCCACCAATGGTTGATTAGGAACATGTAAAATTTCGAATACGCGTCCATATGTTACAGATAATGTACCCAACACTGTGTATATATGTGTATGATTATATATGCATTGTAATAATATTCCTTTTGTATTTAATTAAAACTGAGAATATATATATATATATATATATATATATATATATATATATATAATGGAGAGTCTCAGTGCAAAACAGATCAAACAGATCAAAGTAAACTACGACGCATACAGATAGGTGTATGTATGGGTGTGGATTCTGTGGGGGTGCTTCATGCCATAATGTTATAGTATTTGTATTCCTAATCAATAAGCTTAAAAAAATTACTACCTGGTCGTTGATATAAGAGCTAGTTAATGGTTAAATTTGGTGATAAATATAAAACCTTGTTTACTTTAATTTGTCTCCCATCTTTTTTCGAAATACCCCGTTGATTGTAAGGGGTTCCCCCAATGAATAATTTCAATCGTCTGATGCATATGATTGAAGAAAATAGTTTAGGGAGATTAATACACATTTATGACAAATAACCAACTTAACTAATTTCATTAATTATATCAAATTAGTCGTCTAGCTTTCATACTAAGGATAGGAGGTAGTATTAATTAATTAATTAATTAATTAATTCAATATATTAACATGGTGAATGGGTTTTGCTTGTATACAAGCACGTGGATTCAATGTAAGATCTGTGTTTGATATTTGTTGTTCAAAAGCACGACCAGACTAGCTAGCACAATAACAATTCCAATGTTCCCTCAGATCTAAGAGTTCATTATATATATATATATATATATATATATGTATGTATGTATGTAATTGAATCTTAGTTGTTCGCAACCCTAAGTTTTGTGTAGAGATTTGAATCTCTCACAATTCATTAAAAGTGAACACACACACACACACACACTTGGAGTTGAGAATTGTGAATTTAGGCATTTTATCATATTAACCCTAATGTTATTTTTCAAAGCCACCGCTATTTTTCTTTTTCCATAGCACCAAGGATTAGAATTCCAACTACTAGAGCTGCAAGGACAACTTTATTGCAAAATTTTTATCATGAATGACTTTGTGAATTATTAAATCATACTTATTAATTTTCAAAGCTATCTTGTAATTCAATAAAAACAAATTTATGAAAGAATTGCAGAAGTCTTGTTTTGAATATAGTTAATGGGAAGTAGTAATTAAACTTTTTAATTTCTAAAATTGTCTTTTGATTGAATAACAATAACAACAAAAGTTCATTAAAAATTATCATTTTTTGTGAAAATTTTGTTATCAATAGCTAATGATCACTTACAAATTACTGTAGTAAATTAAACTTGTTAAGATAGAATTTAGGGACAATAAAAAATATATCTTTCAATCTCAAAATTTTAAAATTACAACATCTGAAAAGCAAATAACAACATATTTTTAGTCATTTTTTATTTGAGATTTTAAAATTTTAGAGATTTTTCCTAGAATTTAATGGGATTTTCCCATATTAAAATGAGAAGAGATGGGGTTTTACATGGGAATTTGGTGGGATATTTAATTTGTATTAATAATATGAAGAAAGTGCGTGGGACACGAATGAAATGGAAAGCAGTAGTCCGTACAATTAAGATTGCAGAACAGCAGGGATTAATATATGATATGATCCTTTTTATTTAATGTTTATAACATTCTGTATTCATCTCCTTCTTCTTTTTCTATATATTTTCCCCCATAGCTTCCCACATGATTATAAATTTCAAGTTAATTGAACTCTCCATCGCGGCATGCACCACACTTACACACACACACACACACTGTTATTTATTTCTATCCCATATTTAATTTTAATTTGCATACACCTCCAGTGATATTTAACTAAAACGCCTCGTTCAATAATTTTATTGAGTCATTTATATTATAAAAAAAATACATTCTTATCTTATAACAAGTACCAGAGGAGTAACTTTCAACTTCATCGCAATATACATCACACTGTTATATAATTAAATTTGTTATTTATTTCCATCCATTTAATTATATATATATATATATATATATATAGGAACAGATGCACCAAGTCAACTTAGTAAAGTTATACTTAATTAATGATAGTTTCTATCACTTTTTCTGCCTCATACAATATAATGAATGAGTTCAGTGGATTTGGGGATTTTGTCTTTAGATCATCTTTTTTTTTTGGTATAAGATAATCTTAGTTTCTCATTTTAGCTAAAATCATTTTAAGCCAACTAAATTATTTTCGTCCTGTTCATATATATATATATAATGTTTCCTTGTAATTATAGATGCACATAAACTCATAATTTTAATATACAGGTTTAATTAACCCTACCCAGCAAAAGAGGGAAGACATAAGAATTTTTTTTTTTTGTACTCAGGGAAGACATAAGAATATAATTAGGCGTAAATAAAAAGTAATCACTTTTTTTTGGTAATTATGATTCTAAATTCTAAGACCCACTCTTATCTATAAACCGGCCGCCATTAGTATAAAAGCACCTTTTATACCCTTTTCGATTCTATTTATACAGCATTTCTAGCTAATACTTTTTATGGGAATAATAAAAAATCTTAAATTCTATTAATTTCATCTTTAAATCTAATAACTCTCTAACTTTACTATAATTTTATATATATATATATATATTATATATGCTTTTAATAAAAAGTCCAAAAAAGTGATAACAACAAGTTAAAGATCAAATTGTATATTTATATAATAAATTGAATAAAGTAACTTAATATTATATTAAGGACAGAAAAACTCTCCCTCTAACTATAAGACCAAAGTAGCGTTTATTAATTTAAGTTTTTTACGTTGTTTTAAGAAGAGAAGTACGTGCTATTAACATAATTTCTAGATTATTCTATCCCAGTAAAAACACTTTTACAGTAGAAACGGAAAAAAAAAAAATCTATATTACAATATCTATTTTCCATGAAATTTAAGATAAGTCGTCTTATTCATAAATCTTTTTTTTTTTTGGGGGCATATGATGCAATTTTTTATAAGTTTTATGTTGCTATATATTGATTGATATCCTTCTTGCGCTGTAAATACCACATCATTGTTTCACGCATCTGCTGACAAGTGTCTCTGAAACATAATCATAAGTAATTTTAATGTTGGATGCCTTGAAAATCAAATCAATCATTTTTGAATAAATCATTTTCTGAGCATTTTCAAAAGTCTTATTGCTCATAGACAAGAATAATTATGTGTACCTTCTGTGATTCACTGTTCTTCTTCTTGAAGAGACTAAAGCTCATATAGGCATGTCGTTCAACGTTGGGACAATGAGTTGGGTCCATTGAAGGGAATGAAATCCCAATGGGTGTATGATTTTTCAATAATATTCTTGACTGTGACAAGAGAAGGAATAATTAGGGTTTCAAAACAAAGAACCTTTTTCGACAAAATATTAAGTTTTGGACCAATAAACATATAGTAATTCAACTATCAAGAGAGTTGGATTTAGCAAAAAGAGTTAGCACCTTATAACGTGGTGAATCAATATTCGAATTCCTATTAAGACAAGTGTGCACATGATGGGATACGGAATCACGATATTTAACACTTAACAAAAACTAAGACAGAATTGTCTCTAATAAAAGGATACTAATATGGAGAAAAGATATAATAATTCAACTAGTAGAAAGTTAGTTTCATAAAAAACTTGTTGGGTGATTTTGCAGCTTTTGTCAACTTTGTTGGGGTTTAATGTAATTATCAGATACATGACCTTCTCTAGCTTTCGTTGTACGTTCATTAGCAATGTTGTCTACACTAGCATCCATAACCCTAACTCGTTTTTCCTTTCCCCTTAACCCTAACTCTGATGGGTTCATGTTTTCCTTTTACTACCTTCAGTCCTAATTATAGGATCTCATTTACAATCTAGAAACGAGGTCTTATAATTAAAACCCGAAGTAGTATTATATAAAATTCTTTTATGAAAAATGATTTTTTTAAAAATCAAATTAGCTTTCACCTCAACCACATAAACAAAATTAATGGTGTCAGTACCATATGAGTAAAATTAACACCGTACCATTAACTCTAGATCCAAATATTTTAAAAATACAAACAATTTAAATGGAAGAAATATGAGAGATGGAAATCCAGGATTTAAGACTACAGAAATGAAGACCAAAATGTAGCCAGACAGACAGTATGTATACAATAATCTTTTCATGAAAGAAGTAGAAGATTTGAGGTTTGGGTAAGATGAATTAGAATAATTAGAAAGCTTTTCTAAAAGCTTTTCAATGGTAAAAAAGGTTTTTGGTATATGTCCCTCTCTGGTACCAATCACCTCCTCACTTTTCCTTCAGATGATCAAGCAACTCTCTTTACAACTCAATCCCACTCAAACTTATCATCTCATTCAAAAATTAATTAATTCTTTGATCTAACGTTTTAGTTTCATTTCTTGAAATTGACTAACAATAATTAACAATTTTATATTGCATGTTTTTTCCTTTAACTTTTTTGTTATCAAACAATATTAATCATCGTTACTTAAAGGTACATGCGATGCAAACAAGCTAAATTATTAATTACTACTTCGGAGACTAACTCATTTATTTATCATTGAATTTTTCAGATTAAAAGCTAAGTGATTTTATAATCGATATTCCCTTTATTTTCTTCAATCGGAAGATTTGATTATGTGGAGAATGTCGAGGATATATCAATTTGCGCTGTCATTCTAAAATGACATAATATTGTTCGGATTCCCCCCCCCCCCAATATGATTGATCCCATCAATCACACATCACTAATTCAGTGTTCATTTTCTTCTTTCCTTGTATTTTTTCTCTCTTTTACTATCCCCAAATTCTACATAGAAAAATTAGTTAAAAATCCTTATTTAAAAATTTAATTTTAAATTTGAATGAGTGTAATTATGACATGTGAGTGAGTGTAACTTTTCTTCTGCTATGATTCATGAGTGTAATTTTTCTTTTGTTTTGAGTATATATCATCAATGATGTACAACAATCGTCAATACAAAAGTCATTTGTACATAGCACAAGATGTGTTGCACATAACAGAAGAAAAGTTACACTTACTTATTATAGTTGCACTCACTCAAATTTGGGTCTTTTTAGCCAATTAAATTTTAAAGAGGGATTTTTTTACCAAATTTTCCTTCTACATATGGCAATATGTAGGAATCATTTTTTTTTAACATCAATTTAAAAAATTTTAGTTTTTAAAATTATTTAAAAATTTAAATTACAATTCGTAATCCCCCTACCCCGTCTTTGATATTTAGTTCATAAAAATATGCTATAGATTGAAAATAGGAAAAATGACAAATAAAGACCCCCCAATATGTGAAATTGTAATTTGGGATCTTCAATTTGAAAAATAGCAAATAAAGACATGGTCTCATATTGCAAATATGAAATTTGGGTGAAATGTCTGAAATGCCCCTCAGCCAAATGACAAGTTGATTGTGGAAAATGACAAGTTCACTTTAGCAAATGACAACTTAATAGACCAAATCACAACTTGGAAGAGGGTATCCAAATGACAAGTTGACTATAGGAAATAACAAGTTTACTTTAACGAATGAAATTTCAGTAGATCAAATCACAATTTGGTTGAAGGTTATTTCAAACGTTTCACTAAGATTTCATATTTGCAATGTGGGATAGGGTCTTTATTTGCTATTTTTTAAATTGAGGGTCACAAATCACAATTTCACATATTAGGAAGTCTTTATTACAATTTTCCTTGAAAATAACCTATAATGCACAATACGACATGATTAGCATTCATAGATATGCATTTGGCCTTGTCTTTTTGGTTCATTTTTACCTTCACTATGTACGAAAACGTGTGATCTAAATTCTCTTATATATAGTAAGCAAGATCTTTTTTATCAGGTGAATAGTTTTCAATATAAATAATTAAAAGATGTATTTTAGAGAAATTAATACATATCTTTAAATCAGTTATAAGCTATTACATTTTAGGACCCAAGGGACAATATATACCAATTCATCGGAGGAAACTTATTAATAAAGTACTACCTCTAGTCCTAAATATAAGAGCTAGTTGACTAATTTGAGTAGATTAAGTAAACAAGTTAAGTTAGTTATTTGTAATAAAATAGATGTTGTCTTTCTTAAAATATTTTTACTAATCAAGTTTGTTGTTAGAACTATCATTATTAGAAAAACTATCTTGAAAATAAATAAATAAATATGAGAGACAAAATGGATTGAGATTTTATATTTAAGACTAATACAAAAGTCAAATGAGATCTTATATTATACGTGAAAGGCACAACTCATACTTGCATTAGAGAAGGGCTGATTTTGATAGGCGGTGTTATTATTAATATTGCTTTTAATATTAATTACTACATTACCAGCAGCTGAAGAGAGAGAAGAATAATAATCACCTAAGATCTTGTATTAGATATAGTCAACTCTAGGATAACTTTTTCTATTATTTTTATTATTCAATTTTTCTTACTATTTATAGTTTGATTCCTCATTTTTAAATAATTGAAGGAGAATTTCATGTGGGACAACACTGTAGCTGCACATTCAAGCCCCAAACGTCTATTGCAGTAATTCCACGCAGATTTAAACATTTATTATTATCAAATTTCTATTTTGACAAGTACAATTTTGGATAGAATAACATGTGCACCCTATTATATTTATGATCAAACGTACAAGGTCAAAACCATAAAAGAATTGTAAAAGTATAATGGATTATTGATGAGACGTGACAAAATGATTTTAATTTTAAAATATTCATATGTCGTACGAGACATTTAAATTTTAAAAATATTTATAAAAATTATAGGAAGGCAAATTATTAACAATTTATTGATAATAGTGTAGTTTATTTTGGATTCATGAAAATATACAAACTCCACTCTAATTTTTTGTAGGCAAAGTTAGTATTCGTCTAAGAGTGTGCATGTAAAATTATAGGGATTTGTTTAAAATGCTTTTAATTTTTATTTTTCGTATTTTCATTAACATCATGGTTATTTTTAAGTTGATAATTGAAAAGTATTTTATTTTTTCAATGAATAAAAAGTTTAGCTAAGTTGATGTCCTGAACGCTTATTAGGGTTAGAATGTCTCTAAGCTTTGAGGCGAGCAATTACAAAAGTGCTTATAGAGATCATCTATCAACAAGATCTTTACATCGACAGCGGAATTTGAATCTACAACATTATGAATTATGAGCTAACTCCTTACCAATTGGACCAAATCTTGCTGGGAAAAAGTAGTTTGTAAAGATATGTGGAAGTGTGCATTCAGCATGGCTAGATCCCACTCTCAGTGAAGTTCAACCCTCATATATATTAACAAGAAATTAGTGAGAAGTGTATGTGTGAGTGTAAATAAGCAACATTTCACCATTGCATTAGGTGGTTTTTCACGTTTGATTTTCATAAGAAAATAAAACACTCATCGTTATTATTATTGTTAAATGGTTTATATTAATGATTAACATGAAGCTCATGTTTTCAGATGAGCATTCTATTCAATTTCTTGTCCATCAACGAATTGACATAAAACGTAACTTGAAAGAAACAAAACTCATATTTCGTGATGACGGTCCAAGAAAAACTGCAATATCAAGTCTTGTTAAATCTCAGTACAATATAAGTAGACCACTGAAGCAGCTAGCTAGTAGGTCACCGATATATTACAGTCATTATTCATCTTTCTCTTATGCAAAAGAAGGTTAGGGACCAAACTCTTCTGCAATTTATAGCGACCCAGTAAGACTTGAGACTACATATACATATACATATATATATATATTTATATATATGGACATAAAATTTCCATATTATTTAGTATCTCAACCCATGGAATAAGAAGGGGTGGGCAAATTGATTACTGTTGTCTTTACTTTGGTCATCATGTTTATGCTGTTGGTAATGCCTTGGGATCCAATTCCACTGTCCTTGATACCCTGTCATGTAAATGTAAAGCATTTGTTATATTTCACTTTGGTTTGGTTCAGAATCAGTTTGCCTCTATATGGTTTAAATGAGCTGTTCAGTTTATCTCCATATAAGACTAAACTTGGGTGTAAATCTATCTAGATTTTAAGGGAAAAATAAAGTAAAATGTTGTAAAATCAACACAGGAATTTGAGTATTTTCATTGAGACACTTGTTAGGGTTAAGCAAGCAATTTCAATTTTCAATTTAGTTCTCTAAGTGACGCAAACTCTAAGATACAAGTGAAGTGTGATAGTATTTTTCTTTGGTTTTTGAGTTCTATGACTATTTGTGTTGTAATCAAGTGCAAATGGTATTGAATGACATGCTCCAAACAATAGGAAAGCAAACCGAGATGTAATTTATCCAATAATGTTGGGGAAATAATTGGGTTCACCTGGAAGGGAAAATGATCAGGTCCACGAGCTGGGGCAGAGTTTATCTGAACTGTTCCCGTCTCCATTGCATCACTGATCAAAATTGCTTTGTTCACATCCTTTGTGAACACACAACCCTGCACAAGTGTAACAATTCGATGCAAATTACGTTCACCCCCAACAAGACAAATATATTATAAACCATTGACCTGTTTGAAAAGTTACAGATAAAATGCTCAAGTATATTATACCTGAAGTCCAAAATTGCTAGCATTGCAATGGTGAATTCCTTCTTCAACAGAATTGATCCTAATAACTGGCAACACTGGTCCAAATGGCTCCTCCCAAGCTATTCTCATATCCTGCCTCACATTGTCCAGCAACAAAGGCCAAATCAGGTTCCCTTCTCTTCTGTATTCCTGGCAAAAGGTTGCTCCTTTCTGCTGAGCATCCATAACTAGACCTTCAATGAAATTGGCTGACGATTCTGACACAACTGGAGTGATGTCACAGTCATTCTCAGGTGGCCCAACGGTCAGTTTTGCGACTCTTGCCTTCACTTTCTCTACCAGAGCATCGGCAATGGATTCCATCACTAGGACAACCTTAACAGCAGTGCACCTCTGACCACTTTTACGAGTAAAATGAAAGAAACAGTTTAGTGGCCTTTACAAAATGAAGTATCTCTAGAATGTTCTTTTTTCCCCCGAAGAAATTGAGTACGTCTAGGTTAAAACGAGCATGTTATCACAAGAAAAACATATGCTTCTGGACTGGAAGATGTACCTAGGTCCTGTTATTCATAAACCTAACAACACAATGTTTGTCTCAAGTTATGCAATACTGTGAAATTTTTAGCAATTCATTATAAGCCAATCCTTGTATAGTTTTTCCCATGAGGATGGGGAAGTACACTGAAAGAAGGGTTGTACTAGATATCGAAAACTATCTTGCTTGTTTTAAGTGCTACTTTAGACGTGCCATTTACCTGTAAGAAAAGCCTCCCTTTATAATATTTGCAGCCACCAAATCCAGATCGGCATCTTCAAGCACAATGCAGGCATCTTTTCCTCCCAACTCCATTTGCAGAGGAATCATGCCTGCTTTCTTTGAAATTGAAATCCCAGTATCTCCTCCAGTGAAGCTGACAACATATGAATTAAAAGCCAGCATTAGCTACATTAATTACATACAAGAAATAAATGACTGAAGTATCATAATGGTAGCATACAAGGAGGAACAAGTTGTCACCTTATACAGTTAACTCCTGGATGCATAGTAAGGAAGTCACCAATCTCAGATCCTTTGCCAGTAACACAACTGATTAGGCCTTTGGGGAAACCAGCCAAGTGAAAGCAATGCACCATATGTAGTGCAGAAACAGCTCCCTGAATAACAAAACACAGGATCATTAGATATTGAATTTCAGAAGAAAGAGGCAGAAATGAGGGGATGAAAATGCATCAATGCAATTTGAGCCGAAGCCTTTCTAACTTCTCTGGCGGGAACCATTTGTATTCATACAGTGGTGATGATTCGGATATGAAATTACAAATACTTTTGATAAGCTTGGCTATTGTAGTTTGCTAAACAAATGGTTCAAGTTGTGCCTCCAACTGCTATGCACACCGTATTTGACAGTAGATAAATATGCATTTGTTGCTGCTTTAAGGAGTTTCAGAATGAAGAACCTGAGTTATATATACCTGAGTTGGAGGCTTCAGCACAATGGAGTTTCCAGCAATCAGCGCAGGAGCAATTTTTGACACAGCAAGGTTGACAGGGTAGTTAAATGGTGGAATGGCTAAAACCACTCCCAATGGAATCTGAAAATCAAATGGAACTTTCTTAGACCATATGATACACTGAGCTAAAGAAGGAAAATAGCAAATGGCAACCAAATGTAGCAATGTGTCTTCTTTACAATATTATGAAGTAATGAAATGTGGTACAAAGGTTATAGCATTAATAGTATTCTAGGAGTTCGATTATGTGACTGACTGTGAAGCCATCCATTATGATGTCATGTTAAATTCATGATGGGTTCAGAATTTTTAGAGGCCGAGAGTTTGGGCCATTAGAGGTCAGCTCTGCATAGAGTCACCCTTGACGGCATACTATCTTTGTCCAAGGACCCTTTTATGAAATCAGAACATTCTGTCCTAACCAGGAACTCTATACGCTTCTCAAAACATTATGAAATAGGATGTAATGCGCTCCTTTTTTTCTTGGATCTAAAAATTTTTGATAAGAAAAATTCTGATATAGCCAACAGAGAAAAGCATAAATGTCAAAGATCGGGGTTTTTGACATTATAAAAGGCGAAGCTCCTTGGGCCTTGCGGTTTACCATTCAGCTTTTTGTATAAATAATTCCATCAAATGGTTTGATCAAACCTGATCTTCTATTCCACAAGAGGATTTTTAGTGATGTGGTACTAAGCCGGTGCCACAAGGTTGTGAAGTATACATATAAAATAAAGAATACGTGTTAAAACTTTACCTTGGATGTCAGACAGTATTTTGTCCTTTCATTTCCAGGAAAACTATCTGATACCAAGAACTTTCCTTCTCCCAGAATCCTTACACCTTCTTCAGCACAGTATGAGACCAGATCCCTGATCTTACCACCTTCATGGACAAATTATACATTAGTTACCATTATGTTTAATTTCTTAGTCCTAAGCAATAATAGACTTTCCGATTGCAGAATGCGTACCTCAGTAACCGCATCTTTGGCTGGCTTTGCTATTTCTTTCACCAGGCACTCTGCTATTGAAGCCCTGTGCTCCTTGAGGATAGCAGCTGCCTTGTGGAGGAGTTCAGCTCGTTTCCACAGCGGGGTCTTCGCCCATGACTTCTGAGCAGATTTTGCCAAGTCCATGACTTTATTGACCTCTTCTTGTGTGCAGGCTAGATTCATATCATAGTGGGGAAAAAAGAAAATTTTATCACCACGGGTCATAGTATAACTAGTAATGAATCTCATCTAAAACAGCTTTCACTTTTGAATTTTGGTAGTTCTTCACAATCACATGCTGTGAAAAACCTTCATGACGAAGAGTCACATCTGATTTATGTTGCCTCTCATCTCTTAATCAACATAAACTTCCAGCACAAGATTTCGAAGGCATAAAGGAATTTCTGTACCGAACATGATAAAACTTGTAGTAAATATATTTAGCAATTCAGTTAACAGCTTAGACTGGTTAAGTTGAAATGACTCTTTGGCACTTACAAGGCATCTCTGCTCTGCTGCTGTTACTTATAATACAAAATTAGGAGCTTCTGCTTTCACTCGAGATCATTTACAGAAAACTAGAAGAGAGATTTATCATAATTACAACTATAGTTTTTGCTAGCTGGTATCTTTCAGATCACAGAGTCATTTCATCAAACCATTTGGGAAACAAAAACGGGAGGATCTGCAAGCATGCAAGCTTTCACGCACACAGTGGCACTAATTTACTTGCGCAAGTGGCAGACTACGCAAACATGCACTGACATTCCAAGATTAAGAAAAAGAAAAAAAAATTGAGCTGAATTCGAGACTTGAAATGCAAGACTGAGCTAGAAATTAAGCAAAGAAAGAAGCTAACATCCTCAACGCAAATAAATTACCCCTGAACTTTGTACTGAGTCTTTCTGGTAGTGGGATTGATGATGGAAACACTTTTAGAAGAAGAGGACTTCTTCCATTGGCCATCAGAGTAGTACTTGTACATATCTCCATCTAAAATCTCAGCGAACACTCCAGTTCCAGCCATTGTAGAGAGAAATCGAAGGAAGTCTCGTTGGTACAGAAGGATCGATGAGAGGGAGGAAGGTGAAGAAGGTCTAGAGGAGTGGTGTTTCGTGAGGGAGTGAGTGAGGAAGAACAGAAGCATTTGGGTATTTATAGGGAGGGAAGATGAACCACGCATTGATGAGAAGGGTGAAATACGTGAGGTTGATTAGGTGGCTCAGAGCTTGACACCTGTGTGGACGATGGACCCCTACACGACTGCGCCATGCTGTGACGTTTCCCTCCCAAAATTCTGTTGCCTCACAAAAACTACCATCTTATCACCATAATGACTAATTAATCATAAATTTTAT
>NW_021633058.1:0-70912 GCF_004799145.2 Neltuma alba | reverse complement strand
TTATACACAAAAAAAAACCAAAATACTATAATTTTAAAATATTTATCAGTATGTTATACTTAAAATTGTTCTTGATAAAAATGATTTTCAAATTGTATACAGTTATTTTGTCAAGAACGATTTATATGTTATCTGATAAAAAGTGAAATCATTCTTTACCTGAATGATTTCATTTTTTGAGTGCAATATTCCCACATATGAATCCCTTTTTACGATTTCCTTCCCAATGCAAATATTCACTTCTCTTATTTGTCAACTCAACTCATCCTCCCCATGCAAACCCGTGAAGCTACAGTAAAGGTACTTGTTTTATATATTCTACTTCTTCAACTTTAGTTTTTTGCTTCCTCTTATGGCCAGTGACCGAGCAAGATGACCATGATTTTTCTTCTACTCCTTCCTTTCCTACTTCTCATCCTAATTTCCTCTTCCACATCCGATGACATTGCCGTTTCCTGGGGGCAGACTATTGACGAAGGCAATCTTACGGAGACATGTGCAACTGGAAGATACTCTGCGTACTATTTGGCTTCCTTTCGAGCTTTGGGGATGGCCAGACCCCTCAACTCAACCTCGCAGGTCACTGCACCCACAATGCTGCTGCTGCTGAAAGTGGGACGAACGGAGGAAAATGTGTCCGTGGGGAGCAATCGTTGTTGATTTGCATGGATGGATGTGGCCATAAAATGAGAAGTTCACTTTTCTTCTTCTTCCTCTGTGGTTTATTTGATCCACTTTCATTGTTCTTTGTTTTTTTTTTTCTTGGTGAACAAAGAAAATAAACAAACTACTACCGACTACAACAACTTAACTGTAAAACTTACTAAACCATCAAGGTCTTCTTTCAGTGTCTGGAGCATTCCATCTGGAGGTGACTGCCATCTCATCTTTATTTCATTCTGATTCAAACTCATCACGGCCATTTTACCAGCGCAGTGATTACCTTCTCGGTAAATATGGGTTATTTAAACTTGCCACTCTAAGCATAGCATTTGCTGGATTCTAGGAAAGGTGTAGTAGTTTCCCTCAATATTTCTGTTATTCTTGATTGCCTCCACAAACATTTCTGCATCACATTCCACTTCGATTTTCTTGAATCCCATTTGCCAGCAAACTTCCAATCCTTCCAATATACCTCTCGCTTGTCCCTCAATGCACTACATTCTGGTGGTAAGGAGAGGCCTCCTAGCCATTCACCGCAGTCTTCCCTTATTACTCCTCCATATCCATTGTCGCCATTTGTAGTTCCAGTACCATCTGTGTTAAGTTTACATCATCCAGATTTTGGTTTACTCCATTTAACTCCCTTGTCGTTTGCCTCGTTTTTTCCCCATAAACCATCCCCCCATATGTGATGGTAGTTCTCCAGGTAGCCTTTGATCACCTTCTCCGGCTTGATGGGTAACTCGAAGTTTTGAATGTGTACCCATAGGTTTCTCCATTTCCAAATTTGCCAACATCCCACTGCGAATAACTCAGCCCATAATATCTTCTCAGTGAAGTTCTCCTTACGGTGGATGTTTTTCTGCACCCATCTCGTCCAATTATTTCCAAAGAAGTTGATTCTTTCTTGAATAGGCACTAATAGCCTCCAAATAAAGGTTGTATAAGGACAATCTCTCAATGCATGCAAAGTAGTCTCTATCCCCCTATTGCAAATGGGACTACACCCTTGATCTCTGTCCCACTTGGCCGTAAGCTCTTTCATTGGTATTCTTTTATGCAGGACTCGCCACATAAATACTCTTACCCTCTCTGGTATTTTTAGTTTTCATATCTGGCTCCATTGGTTTCTTCCTCCACTCGACCTCATGCTTTTTAACCATTTATAAGCACTTGCTGTCGAAAATTTCCCATTACTCATAACTTTCCATCTGTATTCCTCCTCTACTCATTGACTTCGTGTTCTTCCTTTCTCTATGTTTTCTGTAAACTGCTCCCACATCTTGCCCATTTCCTTTCACACTGTTGAGTCTGGTTTTTTCACTACTAATTGATCCCTCATGCTTCTCTCTCTTCTATATTTTCCTTGGAGAACCTGGACCCAGAAATTTTTAATATTATTGTGTAATTATCAATACTTTTCTTTAATTATTTAGTCATGATTTGTCATTCAAATGATTGTTAAATCATTATACTAATCATTCTACTTTTATTTATTAGGAGAGAAGGTGAGAAGTCGTTCATCAGATGATGAAGTTTTGAAATTATTCACCAGAATAATGATTTTCAGTCACTTCACATACATAAATGCCTGATTCTGAAGAAATTGTTTATCAGAAGAATGACTTTGAAAACTATTCACCTGAAGAATGATTTTAAATACAGCATATCAGTCAATACTTTTTGAAATTAGCAATTTGGTTTTTTTTTTTTACTGTATGTAGCATTTAGGTTATAAAAAAAAAAGCTTCTAAACGCCTTTCTCGAAGCACGATTACAACTTACAAGTGAAGATGAGTCAGTAACTGAATTAAGTAGACTTTTTTTCATATAAAAAATACTACCTCCGGTCCTTAGTGAAGATGAGTCAGTAACTGAACTAAGTAGACTTTTTTCATAAAAAAATACTACCTCCGGTCCTTAGTGAAGATGAGTCAGTAACTGAACTAAGTAGACTTTTTTTTATATAAAAAATACTACCTCCGGTCTTTATTACAAGACTTCTACAAATAAGACCTTATAATTAGAACTGGAGGTAGTATTTCTTTGGCTTGATTCAGAAAAAAGTTTCTTTGAAAACTATAAAAACTGAGGAATAATGTTACAACTAACATAGATATGGAGCAGAGCTTCTCATAAACAATGCTGGTTAAATTTACACTCAGTTATTTAGAAATTTCAGGCTTGGTTCCTTCAAAATCATTCAATAAGATAGAAGAAATTGATAAAGGAAAATACTTAGCTCAATTCCCGCATTCACATTTATTACGTCATGTGTAGTTTTTTTTTTATGAGTTTATAATTTAATAATATCTTACAAATAAAACATGTCCTTCAAAGCCTTAACATAATAAACACTGGGAACTTAACATAACTATCAGTATTGTCCATTATCCTTCTTTATCATATAAATATTTCCGATGATTATTAACGTGGAGCCCCCAGGCCCCCAAGGTAGCATCTTGCAGACAGAGATGCAGCTTATGCTCAAGTCTTTGTCATCGATAGTCTGTTACAAGACTTGTTAGCGTTCTTAGCCTTCCGATTAAAACGCAAAATGACAATCTTCCTGATTTTGGTACTCCTCCCTTTCTCTTCACTATTCATACAAACCAAATTCAGGCTTTGGTGTTTTCTCCATCAAGCTATACACCAGACTGGCTTGCAAATGGATGATCACACAAATACTTAAAAAGGCTCTTTGAGATGTGCTTCATTTTTGCAAATTTGAACACGTAATGGTACAACTACACAACATTTTTTAGGCTATGACTAATTCACTGTAGTCCAATTACAACTACCAGCACCCAACTAGTTACTTACCCAAGACTCACCCAATTACTTGTACCAACAGAACATGAATTAGGGCATTTTCTGAGTCAAAAAAGGGAAAAAAAAAAAAAAAAACAAAAAATGACAGTATAATGATTTCATGATCAAACCAAGAAATGAGGAAGTCCTAATGTGTTGTGGCTTTACCGATAGCCACGATATAGCGGGGAATACATACAGCTCTCAGCATGCTTCACCAAATCTTTGGGTTGAGGAAGGCGGGTGGCCAGGCCTGACACAAACGAAAATTCAATTACCGATTATCTAATTATCTAAATACAGGAAGGCTTCATGAGCCATGAGATGTTAGTTCCAAATTAGCAATGAAAAATTGGGGAAGAAAAAAGAGGCTCACCGAGCTCATAAGCCTTGGCAGCAACATTAGCAGCTATGTGTGCTGAAATCTTTCTGATGTCAGAGAAGGGTGGGAATATGAGCCCTTTGTCAAAGTTCTCTTGGGTCACTTGCGCAGCTAAGGCTTCCGCTGTTGAAACAAATGCAAATTGTAAATCATTAAATTTGTTTCACCAAACAAACTAAAATTAAGGAGAATTCCAAAGAATCAAGTTTAATTGTCAAAAAGCAAGAGAAAAAAGCTGTCAGCAGCTTTCGAATTTGACTTAGACTTTCATGGAGTTTCTTCAATTAAAATGTTGGTGCAAATATTACATTTCAGAAAACAATCAAAAGTCATAAGGAGGACTAGGAGAGATTAAAATAGAGGAAGAATTCTTGTGAGTTTCAAAATTAGAATGCTTAAAGCTATGGATCAGTTGTGGCAGTTCAAGTTTCCTGTGCACTTACAGGCTGCCAGGAGCAGGTCTTCATGCACTCGGATTGTCCCAGACATTATTAAGCCCAGACCAAATCCAGGAAAGATGTAAGCGTTATTGGCCTGATACACATGGAGGAGGGAGGATCACAAATTAGTCCTAATTTCTTGTGCCAATGTTTAGTACGTAGTACACGAATAAATACTCTAGAGGATAGGGCTAGAGTTTACGACCTGGCCAGGCACAAACACTTTTCCCTCGTACTCAACAGGAGGAAATGGGCTCCCGCTAGCAAATACAGCACGCCCCTGACAGCACATGGATAAGGAACCCAAAAAAGAGCAGTCAATAATGGTCATTATGAGAAAAAAACTTAAGGTGAAGTATGGTGTTTGTTTTAGATCTTTAATAGACAAATGTCGTTATCTTTTTTACTGTACAGTATAACATGATTGCATTGCTGAAGAGACGTCATCCACCTTTTTTGTTTACAGGAGAACCAAATAATAAACGTTCGAGGAAATTCACACAAGTCTTTCCCTTTAATTATACGAATTGATAAGAAGAAGAAAAAGTTCTTCTGAAAAGATGCTAACTGCATCTTCAAATTACCTTGCTCCATTTATATGCTTCTTCAGCGGTACATTCTGACTGAGATGTTGGATTGGAAAGAGCAAATATAATGGGTCTCTGCAATCATTATCATACAAAGCACATTGTTAGCCAGCTTAAGCGGAAATAAAAACCCATAAAAAATAGATTAATGGACTGATTAAGAAACTACACCTTATTAATGGTGGCCATAGCTTCAACAACCTCTTTCGTGAAGGTTTTGCCTCGTCCAGATGTTCCAATCAACACTGTTGGCTTAATTTGCTGAGACAATAAGATTGGAAATGTAAGAATTCAAACCTTTTTCCTGTACATTTTCAGGCGTGCACAAGCACGTGCGTGAGCAAGTGAAAGAGTAGAGAAAGAATTGCTGGGCGTACATTCACAGCATCTAATAGATTTTTAACAGGCTCATGGTCATGAGCCCACGGTTTCTTAAAATGTTGGAGCGAATCTTTTCTGGAACTAACAATCAATCCCTGAAACAGTATAACAGAACATTATTCAGCTGGAAGATGAAAATTAAGCTTTACGGGGCAAAGCTACAGAGAGGGTTATAAACAACCTTTGAGTCAACCAACCAAATGTTCTTGCGCACTTCCTCAAGTGGGGCATTTGTCTGCATAATCAATAGCAATTGCTCAACAAATCTAAATTAATACATGCAATGCTCAAACCACGCCAGCATTCTAAAAGTGACTATCAACCTGTTTAGAAATTTCAAGTGCTATGAGTTCAGCTATTCCAGTGCCAGCCTGCAACCACCAGCCAATATAACTCAGCCATGAGGACATGATATTCTTTAATTTCTCCTCAAGATCGGGAAAATTATTAAACTTGTCTTTCCATCTCTGAGAACCAAATAAGAAAGAAAAATGATCTTATAATCATGTGGACATACCTCTCCAGCACCAAGGAATAAGAATCTGTGGTCAGCTAAATTTCCCCCAACTACTTTCAGAGAAGCAACTAATCCAGCAAGGACCACTGATGCTGTCCCCTGGAGTGAATTAAAGATCACATATTAAGAAATATTATCATCGAAGTGCCAAAATTCATTACTCAAGACAAGAATTTCTTACCTGAATATCGTCATTAAATACAAGATGAGTTGAACTGTATTTTTCAAGTAGATCAAATGCATTGTGGTTTGCAAAGTCTTCAAACTGAAACAATAGGCACAACAGTTTCAGGAAATTTTTAGTAAGTTTTGAAGTCCAAGAGACCACAGAAATAATGTCTTCGGTCATGGCCTAGTACCTGGATGAGGACCTTTTCCCCATAAATTTGCTTGACAGCTGTCATAAATTCATGGATAAGTTCAGCATATTCCTGCAAGCAGAAAAGTTGAAGCAATATGAATACTATGAAAAAAATGGATAACCTAAATGCTCTGGATTAAAAATGAATAAATGAATCACGAACCTGTCCAGTTGCTCGTCTTTGCTTAAGCCCAATATATAACTCGTCATTTAACAAGGTCTCATTGTTTGTACCCACATCAATGGTAATGGGCAGGCACTGAGGCAAACAGAACACAAGATGGTATCATAGTTATTAAAATAAATGTACAACAAATATATATGTATATAAATAAGCTCGAGAAGAAAAGCTCAATTAAATGCTGACACTCTTGGGATCATAATAAACACTCACGAATTTAAGCTACCCAAGCAAATAATGCAAATCGTGACAAATCAAGTTCACCAATATATTCCTCATCAATACCTAACAAGTCAAGTGGACATGAAATACTTACAGCGGAGGGACGGACTCC
Source organism: Neltuma alba (assembly GCF_004799145.2). Classification (NCBI taxonomy): domain Eukaryota; kingdom Viridiplantae; phylum Streptophyta; class Magnoliopsida; order Fabales; family Fabaceae; genus Neltuma; species Neltuma alba. The sequence continues at coordinate 64,255 of NW_021633058.1, read as the reverse complement.
TCCAAGTGCCGTATATAAAGAAAGTTTCCCCACTGGTATTCCCATTCCCTGAGAGAGGTTACGTTATTAGATTCTATGCTTCCCTATATCATAAATTATATATGTAAATTACCATTGTAGAAGTTACCTGACAACCAAGATCTCCGAGACCCAAGATCCGCTCTCCATCAGTTACAACAATGACTTGAATGTCCCTCTGAGGCCAATTCCTTAGAACTTCAAGAACCCTCCCCCTTTAACGGCCCAAAAGAAGGAATAGTTATCGTCAGGAACAAATGAGAAAGTATTCTAACTATGCAAACACTTTCCTCAGGACATTGCTGACACAGAGCGCTTAAGCAGGCAAAAGGTCATCTAAGTCAAACTTACTTTTCTTTGAGACTGATATAAAGGCCTTGAGGACGCATAAAGATGCTACCATACTTCTGGCAAGCTTCTCCTACAGTTGGAGTATAGACAACTGGAAGTAACTCCTCAACATGGTCAATAAGAAGTTTGTAAAACAGCCTTTCATTTCGCTCCTGAAACAAATATGAAATATGAAGCTTTGGTTGCAATTCCATAACAAATCTAATGTGCAGACACTTTCCTCACAATATGCAAACATGAATTTCAAAAGTGTAAATCAAATCCAATAGGCAAAGCAATGATAGCTACAGTCCTCGCAGCCAAAAGCCATTTAAAGTTTCAGTGCGAGATTTCAGGAGTTATCATCAAAATCCATAATTACATATTTTGTCAGATTGCAGTTCACAGAAAAATTAAAATCCTTCTGATGATACAAGAACAAACTTTTACGTGCAGAAGCAGACAAAAATATTGCTTTATTAAATTATTTTTACAAGTGCACCTGAAGATCCATCATTGCCATGTACTTCTGCAACGGAACCTGATATTGACGAATATGTCGGATCATTTTCTTCACCTGAACAATAAAATGACAGTCAGTTTGAACTGATGTCATAAAGAAAACATAAACAGAAGTCATTCAGAAGTATTTTCATGCATTGATCACCTGAGTATCTTGAGAAATAGTTGTTGGAGGCAGAAGACCACGCAAGTAGTGGGCATCCCTCTCTTTCTCGGTAAAGGCAAGCCCTTTGTTGTGGTGTGGATCTCGCAACAAAGTATATCCACTGCCCAAAAAAAAAAAAAAAACACTACTAAGTATAGGTATCATATCTAGGACATCATAGGGTATCATATCTAGGACATCATGTTCAACCACAAATCACAGGAAACAGCCTCAAAAGAAAGAAACCAATCCAAACACTCAAACAGAAAAGGAGGGGCCAAATAAGAAAACTGCTTGATATAAAGTCGTACAGTAGAGATGCATGCCTGTCAAATGAGCTAAAATAAAAAAACAATGAAACCTTCCAATCAAAGAACATGAAACAGAACCCCGAAATGTAAATAAGATAATGGACAAAACAAAAAGCAGAATATACAGATCACTGAGTTCGAAGACAAAAATTAAAATAATCAAGTTGCTAGAAAATTATACCCAAAAAGAAATCGTTTTTTCCCCCTTTTCGTTAGATCAAGACCTTTCAATCAAATACCCATTACCCGAACTCAGAAGCGACCACATACTCGTCTAGATTTTATCTAAATTCATATATATTGAGTTCTATAATAGGTATTTATCAAAATGAGTCAATATGAGACCTGGCAACAGAGAGACTCCAAGGCGTAACGAACTGGTCCTCTGTGGCTCTATCTTCGCCATAAGTGTCCTGAACGCCGCCGCCAACGGTAGGTTTGCCGTTCACGTCGACCACCACAGAATCATCTTTAATTCCATTCAACTTGGTCTCCACCGCCACGCTGGCATTTCGGTCATTTGACTGGCTGCTTTGAGCCATACATACTATCCTCGGAGCACCTGAACATCTTCTCTGGGCATCAGAGAAGTTACTGCAAGACCCACCTACTCCTGTGTTGCTCTGCATCGAAATTGCTCAGTGACAGGACAAATTCTCAGTACACAGATAGACAAATCACGTAATATAAATAAAAAAGGGACAAAAATTAGTTCTTGATCGCTGAACAGAGGACCCAGAAACATTAGTTTCATTTACCGACTTTAGGTTCTTGTTATATTAAAAAGTAGAAGAGAAGACAATCAATTTCTGATTAATCAACAGGAAATGCCAAATCCCAGAAATGCAAGATAGCAAATAGGCGTGAGCTTCAGATCAAAGAGACGAAATATGTTTCAAAATCCTCAGTTCAACTTACCAGGAAGCTGCTGCTATTATAAGAGATCATGATGGCCGCTGAAGAAATGTGAGTCGTACTTATGAATGCTGCTATAGTACAGAGAGAAAGAAGAACCGAGAGGAGACTAAAATACAAGAGAATGAGCAAAGACAGAGCCTTTATAAGCTCGCAGAATTCTCTTCACCCTTTGTTTTTCTGTCTCTCCCTTCCTCTCTCTCCTTCTTTGCCTTGCTTTGTGATTGAAGCTTCCTGGAGAGACAGGAGAGATCAGAAATGGGAAAAGATGAGAATGGTGGTTCCTTCTCGCCTCCCTCCCAACAATAAAAAGGGTGCCAGTTTGCGTCCTTTCCCCCTCTTATTACTAAAGTGCCATGGACGTCAAAATCTGTGGGGCCTTCTTTAATACGGTTGCAAGATAATTTATTTATTTATTCCTAATAATTAATTAAAAAAATTACGCCGTTTTCTTACTTTTTTCCCTGGGCAATTTTTTAACATTAAGCAATCGAATAGAAAATTGAGAAGTAAATATGAACAAATCCATTTTATTTTAAACGTTGGAATCATTATTAAATATATGAGTCAAAATATGATATACATTAATCTTTTAGAAACAGATTTTTAAAAATTGACATAAAAAGTAGATGATAAGACTTGAAAGTCATCTTATTCAGAACTTATATTGCATCTTATTTTTAATATAAATGTAATACAATTTATAGTATAAAATAAATTATATATAGAAAATCAAAGATAATAAATCGTCAGAAAAATCATTTTACAAGTATCTATAGTTTTTTCTTAATTTTTAGTTTGATAATTATATATTTTTTATTTTTAATTAAACACTGTAATTTTATTTTGTTAATATTGTTAATCATATGTAAAAGTTAAAATTACAATAACAAACAACAAGCCTTATCCCACTAGGTGGGATCGGCTACATGAATCACACGACGCCATCGTGCTCTGTCAACAACCCAATCCTTAGATATGTTGTTGATTAGTTAAAATTACAATATTCAATTAAAAAAATATACATATACCAAATTAAAAATGATGACAAACTATAAATACTAAATGATTTCCCTCGTATAAGTGAATTAACAGACAACATAAACAAATAATTCACCTATCGTAAAAGTTTTTTGTTTTTCTTTTTTTGTATTCAATGATTCATTACGTTGGGGATGTTCAGCCAAGTGTGGCAGCCATTATATATTGACATGTGCCGAACGTAATGGAGGGGATGATAGTATGTTGGGAGGCTCATGGTTAGATGCGTGTGACCGTATTTGTGATCGTTGGATCAAAGTTTGGCAGTGGCTTCGTGATTTACAAAGAGGGTGATGTCCGGATCCGATCCAAGTGTCATGAAATTAATGAGTCTGAGTATTGACTATTGAGAGAGACTCGCCTCCACTTGACAACTAATCCTCGGTCCACCGTCTTTGTATTTTCCTGCATTTCATTCCTGGCATTTCTCCAACTATTATCCCTATATTATTTAATAAATTATTCAAAAATAATTAATTGACAATTTAGCCGTAAAAATTTAACAACATATATGAATTAAAATTTCTTTTTTTATCAGAATAATTTCATTTTTTTCCAATATAAAGGCCCTGACAAAAAAAGTATTTTACATTTTTTTATTAATTTTGGGTAAATATTTCTGTTGAACATTTTGGGAAATTATCCTTGTCATTTATATCTGAACTATATATACACACACACATTATCTTAAAGTTCATTTGAATATTTGAGACCATTTTTTGGGGACTTCAAAAATAAGAAGTTTGACGACACAGAGAACAAAATTCAACTTTTATCCTAATATATGGCCAAATCAATTTTTATATTATTTGAGTCTGGTGAAGAAGCTTTCATCGTTTTGTTTGTTAAAATCAATCAAAAGACTCTGTTGTTTAGTATAAGATCTTATTTAATTTTTATTTTAGTCATAAATATAAGACCCCAATCTATTTTGTCTCTCATATTTATATATTTTTTTCTAAAGTAGTCCCTCTAACAATAGTAGTTTTAACCAATATACTTGATTGGCAAGGATATTTTAAGAAAAACAACAGATATTTATTACAAATAACTAACTTAACTTTTTTTTCTTAATCTCTTTAAATTAATCAACTACTTCTTATAATTAGGATCAGAGATAGTATCTTATTGGAACTTTTTACCCTTTTTTTGTTTTCTTAAATCAATTTTGATTTTGTTGTTGGCCCCAAAAAAAAAAACCTCTTTTTATTACATTAATTAAAATTTAGAAAATATCAAAAGGTAATATCCTCCCAATTTATTTAATTTGAAGGCAGGTGTGATTTATGTTCTTCACTTTTTCTGGCTATTTTCTTTCGGCGGCCCTATTTAGTGGGGAAAATTTAAGAGAGACGTAAATTAAAATCTCCTAAAGCGACATAATATGTTATTCTGTTTAAAAATTTTCTTTTCTCATCTACAATCTACATTTCAACTCGTTGGCCGGAAAATAAAAATTCTACATTTCAACTTGCATGCTACATATCTTGCAAAAAAATTAAGAAAAAAAATTAAAAAGCATACTATATTTATAAATGCAACTAACTACAACTACAACAAAACGTAAGGCAATATTTAGTACGTAAAGTATTTTAGAAAAGAAAACGGAGAATGAACCTAAAAGAAAACGAAATAGATGCATGCCATTTTTTTTAAATTACATTTTCTTTCACTAAATTATTATATAAAAGAATTGTAGAAGCAAGAAAATGTTTCAAAATAAGCACGCCTTAGGCATGATCAAAGTAATTTATTCACAACAGTGTGGATGAGTCTAGTCTGCTCTAATAAAACATGTTAGTCGCTTACAATGTGATGAACTAAAATTTGAATCGTCGTTTGGAGAGATACCCAAATTTAATAACCTGTGCTTAGCAAAGAAAAATTTATTTATATATTATTTAGACCGAGTGAGAAATTGCATAAAAACAGATAAGATAATAAATGTATTAATATAAAATATGAAATTTATAATAAATTATAATGTTCATAATTTACGAAAAAAATTAGGGAAGGGACTGAGAAAATGAGGGAGGGGGTAGGTGAAGGAAGGAAGAGAAGCACAAAGTGAGAGTGTTGGTAATTACAATGGTTAGCTAAATTAGGTCACCTCGATTTATGCGTATAAGTTTCTCTCTTCTCACTCTTTACCTCTATAATTTTTTTTTTTTTTTCATATCCTTGATCTTTCATTGATTTGGAATTGCAATTGTTTACCGAAACCAGCACAAAAAGTAGAATTGGAATCAGAATTGAGGCAATTCAGTTTGCTTATGAATGTAAAGAGTTAAATTTGACTATGCAAATATAACTCATAAATATGAATTTTTTAGGATTTATTTATATTTAATTTTCTTACCTAAAGCAACTTGAAGCCTGTGAATGATTTTTTTCCCCCTTTTGAGAATTAAAAATTCGGGAAGCTTGAGTTGTGGTTTCTTGATGGTTTAAGTAATTGATTGGATTTGAGTTGTAATACAATTAAATTAAAAGGGAGCATAGTCAGATATGACAAAGCATACAATTCGAGTGACCATCATTTACCCTTTAATTAAGATTAAGACATTAAAAATTACTAATAATGGCAACCCTTCTTCATATTGAGTTAGTGCTCTTATATGCCTACAATATCTTGTCTATTTGGATCTATGTATAAATATTTCTTATATTTTTCAATTATCACATGCTTCGGAAGTTGGAAGACCTTCAATTTCTCTCTCTCACTAAACATATGCTTAAATTTAGTTCCTAGTAATATTTATGGGCAAGGAAAATCTCAAAAAAAAATCACAAATAAAATTTTTTTACAAAAATATATTATTGTTTACAAGTTTAGTATTGTCAAAACCTATTAAAATTTGGAATTTAGTAATTTCTAACTTCTTTTTGTAAGATTCTCCCTTATACATAAATATCTTTATTCCTTGGCAAAAACAAAACAAAAATCTTAGTAATGCAATGCCCATTTTGGCATATTCAACACAATAATTAGGGATAAATTTGACAATATAATAATTATTCCATCCTAATTGAAAAATTGGCTAAAGTGTCAGATTCCTGGATATGCGTGTTTAAATTTAAAAAAAAAAACTTATATATTTTAAAAACAAAAAGAGTACTATTATATATTTGGCCAGAGGAAAGAGTACGATTATATTAGTATGTTTTCAATTAAGAAGCATCATTGATATGATGCACAAAAATTAGGACAATTTTTGCTTTTTCCTTTCATTTTTAGTTTTGGTATGTGTTACATACTCCTCTGATCCTATTTACCAATATAAGACAGAGAGAGAAGATTTTTTTTCCTAATTATAAGCTACTTTATTAAATTTTCAGTGTGAACATACTATTTTGTCTTTCATCTATTATAATGTAAGTAGTTATCTCTTTTAAAAGGTCTATATATTAAATATGGATAAAATTAAAAAATTATTATATTTTAATAGAGAATTAATATATTTTAAAGTTTTTTTTTAAATTTGTGTAAAATATATTAGAAATATTTTATAAATAGGATAAAATGAGTAGAGTACTCGTATGAGAGGAGGACTAGAAAGTGGAACCACACAACGTGAAATGGATACGAAGATGGGAGGCCATTAAATTGCAAACTTAATTTTGACGCATAATGATAGAAACCTCTTTAACTCCCAACCTAAAACCACAGGCCATTTAGGGGCCTCAAATGTCAAGACGCATTCATTATCATCTCCACATCAAATGCCCAATTTGCCCTTTACATAGTTTAATTAAATTAACAATTAATGGATAATTACGCTGCTAGTTAATCTACCAGCTCAGTAAGATATTTTTATTATTTGCCGGTGTGTATCTGGGGAAGGCTCTTTCTGGTTGCTTTATCGCCTGCGTGAGACTGAAAATTCCAGTGGCAGGTCATTCCCACTTTAATAATTAATTCCTGGGAAAGCCCACCCACCTTTTTACCCAAACGGTGTCTGTTCTTCACAACTGGCTTCATTAAATTATCCTGCCGAAATTGACGCTTTTGACCCAAATTAAATAAATAATCACGCTTTAAAACTTACTACCATCTTAAAATGTCATTTCAGTCTTGGGGTTCAGGGGTGAATTGACTATAAAGGCGCTGTTTTGATACTAGTGGTTGGAAATCAAGTTCCAGGTTACATTTAAACATTTTTTGATACTCCTCCAGTCCTTAATATAATACCTATTTAACTAATTTAATTAAATTAAAGAAGTTAGGTAAGTTAGTTAATTATAAGAAATATGACACATTTTTCCTAAAATATCATAGTCATCTTTCTTAATACCCATCTTTTTCTTCTACTTGATTATGGTTGAGTGAGTATCCATAAGGGTAATTTAGAGAAAATTGATAAATATGATAAATGGGTCTTATATTTATGACCAAAACCAACTCAATAATTGAGTCCTATATTAAGGACCGGAGGAGTAATATTTATTTTTGAATTTTAAAATTGATATTGAAAGTGTTATCATTAATATTCTTCCTATGAAATAGAGTTACTCGCTTAAAATATTATATATGTGGACTTCTTCTAACCAAACTAGTCTTTAGACGTTTTCACATGCCCCTTTATTCTTGAAAAAGAAAATTATAAGGTTTTCAATTTAGAGACATTTATGCTAATTGATTTTTTTTACCCAAAATTGTTAATGCGGAGGAGGACCATGGTCTCTAATTGACATGTCAATATTTTGAAGTCCTTGAATATTATTAGTATTATTAGTCTCAGTATTTTGGTCTGTTTCAAATAGTGATTTCGCCATCAGCATTCCAAGTTCCAAACGCTCGTAATTGCATGTGGCCCTCCCCTTGAATTTGACTTCGTCTTCTCACTACCTTCCGCAACCCACTTTGCCACTTTGTCCCTTCCAATTAGGCATGTATCAATCTTCTTTAATAATCTATATATCTGTTGAACATTTCAAAAAAATAATATAAAAGTTTAATTATCCGTGATTTTCTTAATAATACTCATACATCCTCTTTTCTCTATCCATTTTTGAATGTATAATATGCAATTGTTTCATAAGGGTGATGAATTCATATTCAAAGTTTATATTACTCTTTCTTTTTCTTTGGCCGGATCAAATCATCTTATTCTTTGTTAGCCAACATAATGTTATTTTATCACCCATCTCAACTGTGACCACACACAAGTAACACACGCACGCACAAATACATGTTTCAATTTAGGAGTAAAAATGCTCATAAAGTATGCTGGAATGAGTTATAAACATCCAAAATTATATTACTATCTCCGGTCTTAATTATAAGATTTTGTTTGTAGTCTACAAATAAGGTCTTATAATTAGGATTGGAGTTATTATGATATTTTTTTGTAATGATAGTTAGATGACTGTGCGAATTAAAAATCTAAACTCTTAATAAACATGACATTTTATTTTGTCACAAATCACAATCATATCAACACAATTCAATCCAAAACCTTGTATTTTTTACATTTGTGTCTGGCTATGTAGAGTATGAACATCTTTGAAGTTCACGATTCATGTTTGTAATGTTATTGAATCGTTTTGAGGGTTCTTCATCAAGTATATGGATTGGGGCATAATGGGATATCATAGATGGCATTTGGCTTTACACGTGTTTTTTTGCTAAAGTATAGATGTCTTCCTATTCGAGACAATCCTATTTGAGACACTGTTGGGTATTAAATGTGGGCACCTTTCCCAGCAAGGATTTAAACTTTGGTTTGCCATATTATAAGGGACTAGTCCCTTCTGCTAGACCCAACCTTTGTTGGTGGCTTTGCACGTGTTACATTTAGAATATTGTCACTATTGTTACAGTGCTCCATTTAAATCCAGTCAAAGTTGTTTAGCAAAATGCTAGTCTTTGTCCTTCTTGGATTTGCACCTATAGCATACCTCCTAGCTTTGGTTGTTAGCATTGGTCTTCCTCATGCTGCTAGAAGTTGACCTTGATATGCTTTTATGCTTTAGTTTGTTGGTAATCTTAATTTCGCATCAAATAGTTACAATGTTAGTCTTTATAGTTGGTAAGTTCTGCCTTTTTACTTTTTTTGGCGAGTTGGTGTTTGATATGTATTACTGTCTTTTATATATATCAACGCTTAAGAAAAAAGAAAAAATATTACAAATTCCGTAAAAGATGTAACTCATATGAAGACAAATTTCATCATGACAAAAAATATATATATTAAAAGATGTGGACAGCCATAATGGAGCATAAAAATCTTGTAATAATCTGAGAAAAGAAAAACATTGTAACAATCTTTAGCTTGTGAAAAAGATCGTCAAGCTCAAATTTTAGCATAAAAAACACTGGCAAGCAAAGGAAAAGAAAACTTATAGTTGGGCTGCATCAGAAGCTAGAGACAAGATTTAATTTGAATAATAATAATTTAGAAGATACAAACAAAAGGGAACAATAAGAAGGCGGATCAAAGTGGAATATTAGTTTGATGGTTGGGGTTTCAATATAAAATATGAATAAAATCAGGGGTTCTATGTGTGAAGTGGGCGGAGAACGACCACGTTGAAACAATGGCAGCTTCCTAGGAAACAACGTCAATATCGCAAGTGCGCACCACACGCCCTTTTCCTTTCCTTTTGTGGGTTCCACCAAATGACCCCACCTCGCTGATTTTATTTATTTATTTTCTTTTTTTGAAAAAAAAGGTCCGCCGCTAGTTGCTGGTTGCTGCCATCATGATATTGGGCCGACATGCTTAACAGGATCTTATTTTAAGAAAAATTAATTTGCAATTTTTAGTTAATCAGGTTTTTATATTTTTATGTCAAGTTCTTATACTATTACTAGATTTTAAATCAGATTCCTATTATTTTTGTTAGCAATCCTTATTTTGGAGCTGATTAAAAATCAATTGAAAGTCGAAACTATGAGCATCTAGTGAAAAAAAAAAAAACTACGCAAGCCTGACTACAAATAAGGTGAAATTCTAATAAGTTTATTAAAAAAACTCATTGGAGAAATATACTATAGTAATAACATCTCAGAGAAAATGCGAGAGTATTAATTAGGGACCGCAAAGTTGGATTGTTCTTATCCAAAGGCGTTGACGGTTGTGCACCGGGTTTGTGGCCGGTGAGGCCCAATATGCGTTAGCCAACTAACTATTTTTTCCTCGGTGGGTCATTAAAGATGTAAGGATATTGAATGAGCGTTCGCATAAAATCAAACTATAATTTAGAAAATAACTTCTGAAAAATAGATTTTATAAAAAATAAATTTTACGAAAAAGTGATTCTGATAAAATGAGAGTGTTTGAATAATTTTTAACAGAAGCAATTTTTATATGTATAAATTACTAAAATGATATAAGTTAATATGATAATTACATAAAAGATAAATTTTATAATATATTTTAATTTGAAGGAATAAAATTGTTAATAATATATTTTTACCAACATAATTAATAATATATAAGATAATTTAATTAATAAATAATTAATATGTGTATATATATTTATAAAATATAAGAGTGAAATATTTTTGGAGAAGGTGAATTATTTTGTTGTGAACAAAAAATTATTAATTTTCCTTGAAAATTATTAATTTGGGTGTTTTTGGTCAAAATAGACCGTTGCTCCCATCTGACTCCTCATTATCATTCCAATGACTCAGCTTTCACTCCCCAGAAGCAACGATTTTTCAATTCTTACCAAACCATGGTTTCAGCCTTCAAAACCATGGTTTCATCTGTAACCAAGGTTTCAAAAGAAATTAAGGCTTTTATGATGTCATCTTATCCAAACTATAGTTTTGCCTTTCAGACCATGATTTTAGATGTCATCATTCTAGTGCATGTACTCGTCTTGTTCTATGAGCCATTCTTAGTATGTGCGCATAAGTTAAAAAAGTTAAATTAAATTTTATTAATCTTGCCTTAAAATTTAATAATTTTCTCACTATCCATATTTAATAAACATTATATTCTGTACAAACAAAGTCAGTACAATAAGAAATAAAGAATAAAATTATACATTTAAGTTTTAATCATGTGACATTATTGTTATTAACTTTTGTATTCTTGATCAACCTCCATATGTGTATTAGGTGGAGAATGATGAGGGAGTTTAGCTGTGATCTTTTGCTGTTTTGAGTAATGTTATCTAACTTTTCATTTGAACAACAAAATGAAAGAGAGGAGCCATGATGGCAGGTGGGTTTGGAACCAATAAGTATTTCTTAATTCTATTTATAAGTTTCAAATTTAAAAATGAGTGTAGTTTATTTTATAAGTTTCAATTTGGATTTGTCTCAATATTTAATGCATTTTTTTATGTTATCTTTAATTATTTTTCTCTTATCATATTTTTCTATATATTCTCTTTTATCTTTTTTTCTCATTTATTATAATGGCATTTTTGGAAACAAAAGTATATTTCTAATCTATTTATTATTTTGAGATAATTTTAACTAATTATTTATTATTGTGAATTAATTATTTTAAGTTTATAACAAGCACATGGACGAGAATTAGGAAGTAAAGGAAGTTGAAATTGAACATCCAAAAGTCACAATGAGTGGATCCAAAACAAAGAGGTAGCTTTCATGTGCCAAGCCTGAATGAACAATCCAATCCCAGGTCCAACACATCTAATGGTTATACTCCTCCGGTCCTAATTATAAGACCCAATTGACTTATTTGAGGAGATTAAGGAAGTAAGTTAAGTTGGTTATTTATAATAAATAAGTGTTGTCATTCCTAAAATATCCTTGTTAATTAAGTATATTGACTAAAACTATCATTATTAGAAGGATTATCTTGGAAAAAATGCATAAATATAAGAGACAAAATATATTAGGGTCTTATAATTAGGACCAAATAAAAAGTCAAATGGGGTCTTATAATAAGGATCGGAGGAGTAACATTTTGTGAGATCAATTATCTTAAAAAGCACGACCATCGTCCTCATTCATTCTCACCGCGTATTTCCAAATCGCCTCATAATTTGTGTTACCCCACCAAACTCAATGCGCTCTCAGCTCCTCGTCCTCTTCCTCCCAACCTCTCATCCTTATAAATCAATGACATCACCTCCATTATTGCCATTCACAACCGAGGGTGACCTCTTGTTTGTTTGGATGGGGAAAAATTAGAAAATAAATACTCCTCCGGTCCTAATTATAAGACCCAATTGACTTATTTGAGGAGATTAAGGAAGTAAGTTAAGTTGGTTATTTATAATAAATAAGTGTTGTTATTCCTAAAATATCCTTGCTAATTAAGTATATTGGCTAAAACTATCATTATTAGAAGGATTATCTTGGAAAAAAATGCATAAATATAAGAGAGAAAATGGATTGGGTCTTATAATTAGGACCAAATAAAAAGTCAAATTGGGTCTTATAATAAGGACCGGAGGAGTATATTAGATGGAAAAAATTCCAAAATAGTAGATTTTTTTACGATTTTTTTTTTTTAAATATTCCCTTTTCACTATTCTTTCACCTCTTCTTCTTGTTTTTTTTTGTTTGGACCTTTTCCTCCATCCAAGTTCCAAACAAGGGAAAGAGCTGAAACCAAGTTTGGAGTGGCGCAAATACTACCCCAAATAAGTTGTAAGAAAAATTTCAAATAGTCCCCATCGTAGCAATTTACTTCTCTGGTCCTATTTATGGGACAGAGTGAGAGAAGAGAATCTTTAGTCTTATTTATAAGTCACTTCATTAACTTTTTAACATAAATGTACTATTTCGTCATTCACTTATTATAATATAGATAATTATCCTTTTTTAAAAAGTGTATATATATTAAAGAAAGGTAAAGTTAAAAAGTTGTCATGTTTTAATGAAGTGTTAATTTTAAAATTTTTCTTAGTCTTTGTGCAATATACTGAAAGTGTTTTATAAATAGAATCAAAGGAGTAATTTCTAATAGCTGCCAAAAAATTCTTAAATTTCACTGCAACCTATTGGACTAAAATGAAACTAAATTTTTTCGGTGAAAAGATAATGATACCCTTTCTTTCTTTATTTTTTTTTTTTGCGGAGTTCCCAAAGAAAGTATTAATTATAAATGATCACAAATGTAATACTCCTCCGGTTCTAATTATAAGACCCAATTGACTTATTTGAGGAGATTAAGGAAGTAAGTTAAGTTGGTTATTTATAATAAATAAGTGTTGTCATTCCTAAAAATCCTTGCTAATTAAGTATATTGGCTAAAACTATCATTATTAGAAGGATTATCTTGGAAAAAAATGCATAAATATAAGAGACAAAATGGATTGGGTCTTATAATTAGGACCAAATAAAAAGTCAAATTGGGTCTTATAATAAGGACCGGAGGAGTATTATTATTAGTGGAATTATCATTATTACCATTGAAGAAAGAGAACCAGACACTCGCATCATCCTAGGGAAAAAGACTCCAATAGCGGATGCACGCATCCACGTGGGACAGTTCATATGATTCATAGTATTCCCGTCATTCCTCTGCTCAAGGCAGGCTAAAAATGTCACTCGCCCACCAAGGAGCTTGTTTATCGGCATAAATATAAGATATTCCATATCAATAAAAATCTGCTTTTCCAGACTATTATTATCAAAATCATAATTTGCCTTGTTCCGACCCAAAACATTTTTGGCCCAGAACCCATTGTTTACGAGTGTTTCCAGGCTAATCTAATCTAATTTCTGATTCTAAATCCTAATACTCCTCCGGTTCTTAATATAGAACCCAATTTTTGAGTTGGTTTTGATCTTAAATTTAAGATCTATTTCTCATATTTATCAGTTTTCTCTAAATTACCCTTATGGATACTCCTTCAGCCATAATCAAATAGAAGAGGGAGAGAGAGTATTAAGAAAGATGATTATTGTGTTTTAGAAAAAATGTGTCACTTTCCTTATAATAAACTAACTTACCTAACTTTTTTAATCTAATCAAATTAGTTAAATGGGTCTTATATTAAGAACCAGAGGAGTAATTTTTAGTTATTGATATTTCTTTTGCATTTGCTAATTGCTACTCCAAAAAAGTTTCCTTTCGCATTTTAATTTCCATATTTGCTCTAATAAACTTAGATTTCCAAAAAGTTCACCGCTAAATGCTAACATCTATATTTTCTTGTTAGTATAACTAACTGTTTTCACCCAAAATCAGCACTTAGAGGATGTTTTGGTGGAAACCAAATTATAATTTTAAAAATAATTTTACAGTATACGAAATAAGTATGTGAAAAGAGTTATGTTTCATCTTGTGTGAAAACACTTTGAAAAGATGCTTTTATTGTAAACCAAACACCCCTTAATCTGTAACTTTTTTGAAAATTTAATAACAAGTCTCTAAAATTTTAGTAGTTATAATCCTTAGAAGTTATGCATTTTAACCAAGCCTTTCATTATAGGCCGCTACAGATGAACATGATAATGAAAAGAAGAGTCTGACTAATGTGCTTGTAAGAGCCATTCGCCCTTAAATTACTTCTATTCACGTCGTATATGTACTGTTTCAAATGTGAGAGGCCATTCTGAAAGATACTGAAACCCCAAAGAGCACACAAACAAGATTGTAAAGCCCAAAAAAAAAAGAGAGAGAGAGATTGAATCCATGAATCGCTTGTTTTATCCCCATTAAACTGCTGTTTAACTTTAATCACTGAACCATAAACATTGTTTCAAGTTGACGAATACTGAAAGGAAGATTGGGAAGGCGTAAGTAATTCAATATCATTTCGAAACAAGTACTATTGTTACAAGAATTTGACCTCATATATATGTATAAACTAAATTCCTCCTATGGGACAAAGGATTCAACAATGATGTGACCAAAACATGATAATTTACTTTACAATTACTGATTAAGCAGACCTCAAAACTTGCAGAGATGAAATTATCGCCATCATCTACTGTTTTGCTATCTGTAATTATATACATACAAAAGTCATTTAAGGCTTGCAGGAGATATTTTGTGGAGCAGAACAGAAGTTCCTCACCAATGGCTCTATATAGACTTATCTCATCTGGAAGTTTAGTGTCTTAATGCAGTAGGCAAACATGAAGGCAAAGAACACAGTGAAAGCAATCAAAACTCCTGCAACTGGCCCCATGAAGTCTGTTTTATAGCCGAAATGGTCTTGAATGTACTGGTTGATGGCGACTGGACCTGGAGCACCATTGTCTCCATACCCAGGTGCAGAAATCGCCGTGATTACATCTCTATATTGTGAGACAATCAATCCATATACTGTCCAGGCAACTGGGCAAATCCAGTAATACCAGACCCACCACTTTGGAATTTTCTGAAATGAATTCCACATAGAAATGTTGTGTTAGTGTTGAAGATGATAAATCTGCAAGAACAACTCGCATTTTCAAAACCAAATTGCAACTAGAATGGGTATATAATACTTACGGGTCTGGGGATGAAGAAGCCAGAAAAGATGTTGAAAAGTCCATAAAATGCTGCTGCAAAAATTGCAGCCACTTGGTGGTTTGGCGTGATGGACACAGTCATCATCCCATAGTACGTGAAATATAGGAAGGAAAAGAAACAGACAAACAAAAACCAAAAGAACTTGTCCGCTGCCCATTGGAAGCTCACCATAGCATACACCAACAATGAGTAATACACAGCTTGAAAGAGGACATAAGGAATCTCTGTGACAACCTACAAAAGTTATGTGGCAAAGGGATTAAGTGACTTTCAAGCTACGGCATCATAAGAGTATAGATAAATTCCCACAGAAAAAAAATGGTTCAAATTTTAACCTGTGCAATGGCATAAGGCAATGCTGAGTACATTCCAGCAGCCCTTTCTCTATAGAAAACTGTTCTTTCAATGGCCACAATAGGTTGGACAGTTGAGCAATTGTTATTCCAATGAACAGAACAGAAGAGTACATTGCTCCTATGATCATGGTCAGGTCTGTTGAGTTATCTCTGTAGAAGAGATAATCAGAGAGAGTTTAGCTAGAATCCTTGAACAATGGTAGGTTAATTTGACTGGACTTCATAGTAGAAAATAGAAAATAGTTCAAAGTCCTAACCTTTTCTCTCCAATTTTCCAAAATATTGTCCCCACCATTAGACCAGCAGCTAAGGTGAAGAAAAACCGGACAAGGTTATAATCTGGACTCCTCCAGTAAGTCCACCACTGCTTCCATAGACAAGATTTAAACTGTCCCCATGTGGACTGAGAGTATTGAGTTGGGAAATACAGATCTTTTGCACCAGGTGGAGGTGTACTTAATTCCTTTACCAGAGCTTTGTTTCTCCTGCTCATAGAAACATGTGTAAGTTCAACTAACAAAAGCACACTAACAACATTAGACAATGGTGTTGTTTATGGACTTACTGGAACAGAGATGATGATTTGTAGTGTTCAGCAAAGTCAATTCCAAGACGAACTTCAGCTGCTATGGAGCTCACTTCAAGCATCCATGTCGCTGGGTTGTACTTATCCTTAATTTTTGGGACTCCTGGAATATCCTGTTATAGTGGAATAAAGATGGAGTCAAATGTTGGAAGCTTGTTTAAAAAAAAAAAAAAATCTACCAAATAATATCAAGTAGTTGTAGTACCTCAAAGAATTCTACAATCTTGTGAGAATTCCGACCCAGTGGCCCTGCGTAAATCACTTGCCCTCCTCTTTTCATCAATAGAAGCTATTACAAGAAAGAAGAAAGGGAAATTTATTAAGTAACAATGAGACAAAATCCCATAAAGACACATTGTTGACAAGATCATAGGTTACCTCATCGAAGGCTTCAAAAATGTCAATGCTGGGTTGGTGAATTGTGCAGACAACTGTTCTTCCTGTGTCAACAGTGTTTCTCACAGTCCTCATGACAATAGCGGCTGCTCTAGCATCTAGACCTGAAGTGGGTTCATCCATGAAAATGATTGAAGGATTAGCCACAAGCTCAACGGCAATTGTCAATCTCTTTCTTTGTTCCGTTGATAACCCTGTCACTCCTGGAAGTCCTACTATGGCATCCTTAAGATTATCTAGCTCCACCAATTCCATTACTTGATCCACAAATTGCTGAGATGACAAACAATTTTAAAAAAATTAATTTCACCTTTGTCCAAATATTATGATAAAAAAACAGAAAATATAGCGTTTTTAGCTTACCATCTTTTCTGCTTTGCTGACTTCTTTAGGTAACCGAAGGAAGGCAGAGTAAATCAAAGATTCCTTGATTGTAACTTGTGGTGAATGAATATCCGTTTGTTCACAGTATCCTGAAATTCTTGCAAAGGTTTCTTGCTTCTTTGGGAATCCAGAAATTCTAATATCGCCTTCAATGTAGCCACCAGTCTTTCTTCCTGCTAAAACATCCATTAAAGTTGTCTTACCAGCTCCACTGACTCCCATAAGTGCAGTTAGAACACCAGGTCTGAAGGCACCAGTTACTTCCTTAAGAAGTTGTAACCTATTTTCTGTCACACCTTGATCTTTCATTTCCTGTCAAAATTCAATTATGTTTAGGTACCATAAAGTATTAATGGCAAAACAAAGATAGAACAAGAGGATGGAGTTCTTACAGGGGGCATGTCCACAAAGTAATTGACACTATCAAACGACATTGCGAGTGGTTGAAATGGTAAAACCATTCCTTTCTTAGGAGCAACTCCATTGGCTGACTCTGTGTTTGAATTAACATGTCTCATTTGAGTAGGGTTTGTTCTGCTGCCCATTCTCTGCATTGCCACCTCTCTTGTGTTGTTTCCATCTCTAGTTGACATAGGCCTTCTGAGTCTAGGTTCGTCTCTTGAATCTCCTAAACCTTCCATTTCACTTGCTGATTCTTCAGTTATAATCGCTTGCTTCCCTCCAATTGCTAGATCATCAAACAAGATAAAAGACAGATTTTGTTAAGATCAAATGACAAATGATACAAGTAATAAACTGCTTTTGGAAGATTGATCGAGATCAATGAGTCCTTACGATTAAGGTACATAAGTGCAAAGGTAAATAGAACGTTGTAAAGAATTGTGAAGCCCACGAGCGCTCCTGCAGCTATCCAATACCACTTTTTCTCAGGGAAAACATCGAAGGTCTCCAACACAGCTAGACCCAATTGACGTCCATCTGGAGCCTGCATTTAAAAGTAAAGTTCAACTCAACAGAATGTTCCTTTTGAAGTTTAAGTATTCTGATGAATTATTCACCTTAGACAGGCTAAACAAATGGAGCTTATATTACTCACCCTTTTGTTCATCCACCTTGGTGCAAGCATTTCATTCACAGCAAGGCCGTTGAAGGAATAAGACAGTGGTGAAACCCAGTAGCCCCATACCCACCAATTTGGAATGTCACCTGTTATCATGAAGCATTTGTGTTAGGACATTGATTCCTCTAATAGGTACAAGGTATCATTTTGAAGACATGTTTCAAACTTTAAATCCCTCACTCACGTTTTGGTAGGATGAAACCTCCGAGTAGGAAAACAAGAAGGAGCATGAGGGATCCTCCAGTGTTGGCAATAATCATCGTCCTGCAAACTCCAGAAATGAACCTAAACATCCCAGCTGCCATTTGCTGAATCAGAAAGACCAACAACAGCTGTTTGAAGAACCTGAAAATGAGATCAAAGGCAAATATTCTCATTTGGTCTATATTACAAATATACGTATTCTTCAAAGTGAAACACATTGAACTAAACCAACCTGCTAGCTTCAGGTGCAAATCCTATTGTGTAGTAGGTGACAACCATCCACACAACAGACTCAAATATGGAAATTGGAATACGAAGAAGGAAATTGGGGAGTGTGTAAGTCCAAGCGGGATGGAACAAAAGGTCTCTATGCTTGTAAAACACAGGAAGCCTCGCAATTGTGAGGGATAACTCAGCAAAACCATTGAACATGTTCATGATCATGGAGAACAGAATTGCCCCAACATAAAGTGCCCCATCATCTATAGTGTTCTGGTGCATCTTGGTCCTCAAGAAGACAGTAGCAGCAATTATGGCAATAAGACTAATCTGGACTGTCTTAAATATGTAGACAAAAGAGTTCCTCTTGATCAGTAACCATTCCTTGTCAAAGCATGCTTTTAAAAGCTCCATTTTGGGCACTGAGTATCTCTTGAAAACAAGAGCAGCTTTGTGTCCCCTGGACCTGTCAAATGGGACTGAGAGCTCATTCTCAAGCCTCATTCCCACGTGGAAACTCTTGAATCGGTTTGCAAACTCGGGCACCGTCACATATCTGTACGGCTTGCTTCTGTCTGCCCAATATTGTTCTTGGTCTTTCCTTGAGGTCACCTGAACACATTTTACAAGTCAACCCATGTTCAGCTCCCTTGTTATTTATAAGACTTAGTTCCAATACTAGAAAAATTACGAGGAACAATGCAGTGAAACAATGACGATATATAGTTATATACCTCTTGTAAGAAATCAGCGGTTCCTTTTCTTTCAGGACAGCGGAATCCCATTGACTGAAAGAACTCAAGGATGTGTTCTCGTGGGCCCTGGTAGACAATCTGACCCTCGGATATGAGAATGATGTCATCAAAGAGATCGAACGTCTCAGGAGCAGGTTGGAGGAGGGACATGAAGATGGTTGCTTCAGTGAGGTGTACAATCTGCTGCAAACACTTCACTATTTGATATGTCGTTGAACTATCAAGACCCGTCGATATCTCATCCATGAACAGTGTCTTTGTCGGTCCCACAATCATCTCCCCTGTACACCAAAAAAAAAAAAGTTCATTTCATTTATTCAAACTTCACATAACAGTCCACATAACCACTAGCTAGTTTTGTTAATGACCACTAACATGCGCGTTGGGTTTATTTTGATTTAAAAATAGTAAAAATAATGAAATTTAAAAAAAAAGGTGTCGGAGAAAATATCTGAATAGAATTAGTGTAGAAAGTAACATGTGAAACTATGAATTTTGTCATAGTGGGTTGGTGAATCCGTGAAGGTGAAGGACCAAGTCCAAAGTAAATAGAGTTTGGCCGGCTACCGCATGTTCTGGTCATTTTATTTTAATTTTTGATATTTCGAGACACTTTGACTTGGTATGTTTTGGCAACTTTAGTTTAAAATAAAAATAAGATAAGAGAACAGATAAAATAAAGGTTGTTGATCAAGAGCATGGGTAATGATGCAAGTGAAGATGACCAAATAATTCTTAAAAAGAAGACCAAGTAATTAAAGATGACCAAGTACAAGATTATTGTCTGTAATTCCTAACCTGTCGTTACACGTTTCTTTTGGCCTCCTGAGACACCTCGATGCATTTCATCACCCACAATGGTGTCTTTACATATGTCCAACCCTAATATCTGTTTCATATGTAAATATCATCAGTCAATAGCCCTAGTGCAGTTTGGTAAATATCAGCAACTTAAAAGGGCAATAATATATATAATAATAATGCAATCAGAACAAGTGGTTGTCTAATAAATTCATGTTTCTTGGTTTTTTTTCCTGTGCTAGGACCATTTAGCTGCCAAAACTGAAAATGACTAGAGAGAGATACAGTAGGTGAGGAGAAATTTTTGACGGTAAAGTTATTTGGCAAGAAAGTCTTGGAGATATGGGGTTGGTGTATTGTCAGATTCTTTATCATGCATGTTGAAGTAAATAAGCCCTCAAATTAAATTACCTTAAGAGTATAATCAGTGATGAGACTGCTTTCTGTTCCTTCCATTGCAGTAGCCTGAAAAGTTTAAAAAAATAAATAATTGAGTGATTTGAACAATAATTGAGATATTTAGTGTTAATTATTCTGTGAAAATACCTTCATGAAAAGGTCAAGTTCAGCCTCAGGTAATATGCCAGCTTCTTTTTCTCTTCTAGCAAGCTCAGTCAAAAGGTCTAAAGGAAATTAAAAATTTTTGTTAATCTCCACTGATTCGTATATATGACTGAATATTAACTCCTGTTTAAGGTAAAATTGTTAGCTTAATTACCGTATCTAGTCCCAACTCCTTGACATCTGGCAGAAAAATCCAAGGTTTCTTTCACAGTCATTTCTCCAACATGAACATCATTTTGACTAATGTAAGCCGATGTCTTTCTGGGGACAAACTCATTAAGCTTGTAGCCATTGTAAGTAATTTCTCCTTTCACCTGTTTCATCCAAAAATTTCTTAGTACTCTGTTTCCTGTGACTTAATTCTGTACTTCAAATATTATTTTTTTCCCCGTCTTGGGATTTACAATGGAATCTGATCTAGCTACCTTCAAGTTCGGGTCCAATTTTCCAGCTAAAGCCAACAAGAGAGTCGTTTTCCCGGAAGATGGGGGACCTAACAAAAGGGCCATCCTACACAAACCAACAAGATCACTTGTTATTTAAAATAAAGCAAGTTCATGCATCAAAATGTCAACTTGCTTGGAGATTACACCTTGAGACCCTTTTTTATGAGTTAATTTCATTTGAAAGACAAGAACTTTGATGATTGCACGTGATTGAGTATACCTTGAAGGTTTAATAATACCAGAGGCGTTTTTAAGAATGGTCAGCTTTGTCCTCTTAGCTGTACTAACCCCACACACGCCAAGAGCAGACTCAAGAAGATTCATTGCGACATTTGGCAACGTTGGAAGAGCCCTGCTTCCAACGTATGAATCAGCCTCCACTGTCAGATTCTGAAACCTCACTTCCACCGTTGGAAGTCTGATTCCCACCCTGCAATTTTCAACAGAAAAACAAAACTGTTAGGAAGATCAAATTTTGAGTTAAAACCAGAAACATTGATAATAATATGATGATATGTAAGAAGGGGGAGATTTGGAGGAACATGGAACTGACTTCTCAATTCTGTTTCTGAACTTTCGGAGGTACTTCTCGTTGTCTTCCTCGGCGACTCTGAAGATTCTGTCGATGATTTGTTGTCTCTCGTTCATGTCGAGCTTTCGAACATCGACTTCCTTGTGTGTCACCTGACCACCACCTTGATCTTGGTCGCCATAAGTTTGGAAGATGCTTGTTCTTAGCCTGTCGTAGGTGGGAAGTTTCTCTATGGCGGCCCACTTGAGAGCCTCTTCGTCTTCGTCGATCCGAGTGCTCCGGCGAGAATACCGGCCACTCGCAAACACCTCTTCCATTCTCCAACTCGACCTGCTAAAGCTCTTACTTATGTTCCTCGTTAAATTATTACCCTCCATTGTCACTTACCTCCTTCTTCTGCACAATATTTCAGAGGTCAATGAAACAAACAATTAAGCAGGAGAAGAAGTGAAGAAGAAGTCGTTCTCTGTTGTTTGTGGTTTCCATGCAACCAAACAGACAAATCAAAGTGGACTGCGCATACTTACTTGATCTTAACCTATACCAAACTCAGTCCCTTTCTTGGTTAGCAGAACAGAAAAAAGAGCTTAACAACCCCAGAAATTAAAAAGAAACTTGTTCTCTGTCTCTGTCTCTCTGTCTCTGAATTTTCTTGTGGTTGTAGTACTATTTTCCACTGAGAGAGACTTGGAAATGAAGAAGAAGAAGAAGAAGAAAGGAGGAGAAGGAAACTCAGTTTACTCCCTTGTTTATGAAATGGCATTTATATATATACAAGCGAGGATGGGAACAGAGAGGCCGCCAAAATAGGGGGACTGGGTTAGGTGGCCAAATGGTCACAATACTTGGTTCAAAATATGAAGCTTTAATGAAAAGTGAAGAACAAAAATAATATTCAAAAATTAATTAAAAAAATAAAAAGCTATTTCCGTCAAGTTGTGGGTCTCTGGAGTTACTCGTTCAAACATGAACGGCCGCACCAACTTGGCTCCGGCTTCTTGGAAAAATCATCTTGCCTATTTCGTTTTTCGTTTTAATTAAAAATTCAAATAAAATAATATATCTTTCCACTTCACAATTAAAAAATGATTCATCATTTGCCTTAAGCAGTGGTACTTGATTCACTGTATCAGTCATGTCCCTTGGGAAGAGAAAAAATTTGAATCTTAAGTTCTTAACTAACAGAGCAATAATACAGATTTTTGTAAGAAAATCCAAAAGAAAATCTCAGTGTATTTCTGAAAAGTGTTTACTAAATATTAATTGTAAAGAACGTAAATGGGGTCTGAAAAAGCACTATCATTAGCACCACTTTTTTTTTTTAAAGATAATTTGAATTTACGGACTTTTTTGAGAAAAATTCATTCTCACGATTAAAACATATTTTGACTTTTAAATGTATTCATCATCTGATCCATTTTTAAATTTATTAATTAAGTTTATAATTGCAAGGGAACTGGTGGGAGCGCGTAGCCTGAAAATGAAAGGACGATAATTTTTAATCTTTTTAGTTCATGGATTAACGAATTGTTGTAATGTTGGTCAAGTTAATGGCAAGTAATAAAGTCAGAATTTAACTTCAGACCAATTTCATTAACAACTAAGCATCTAGAAAAAACATAATAATAGTAATTAAGAAAATGTGAAGAAATAGTAATCATGTGAACAAATGTATGTGGTATATACATCATTCACAATTTCCCCCTCTTAATTTAAATGATGAATGGTCAAGAAAGACTAGGTCAATTATGGGTAATGAAGAGATTACCAGACAAAAGCAAAGAGACGGGTCTATACTAATTGTGATCATACATATATATATATATATATGGTGACTGTGGTTTTGAACTAATATATATTCACGAATTTAAAAACCATAGTTTTTGCCATTGTTCCTGTATCTATATGAACACATCGTGATTCAGTCCAAAAAAAAAAATGAAACACATCGTGAGATCTTCTAGACAAGAAACTTTGTCTTCAAGCAACCTTTGGAAGATATATTTTGTTAATGACCTCATGAATTTGACTTGGCCATCATTTTTTTTTACTTGATATAAAGAAACAAGGGGGGATCCAGAATTTCTCTGTTTGTTCAAACAAAAATAGTTTAGATAAGTTGAATCCTAAATATTTACTAAGATCAAAATTTGCCTGTGGCTCAAAAAGCTTTTATAAAAATATTTATGGATCATATCACAACTTGAACTTACAATCTATAGATTATAGGCCAAATATTTATGAACTTCACAAACCTATTTATTGGTGGTGGGTGTAGCTACAATTCTATTATTTGAAAGAGATTGAGATTGAGAATTATATATATATAATGTTTTGCATAAAAATCTGGGGATCAAAGACGATATTTACTATCTACTGCTCCTCCGTTTTTTGATATAAGACCTATTTAACTAATTTGATTAGATTAATAAAGTTAGGTAAGTTAGTTAATTATAAGAAAAGTAACACATTTTTCCTAAAATACTATAATCATCTTTCTTAATACTCCACCTCCCTCTTCTACTTGATTATGGTTGAGGGAGTATTCATAGGGGTAATTTAGAGAAAATTAATAAATATGATAAATGAATATTATATTTGGGACCAAAACTAACTCAACAATCGGGTTCTATATTAAGGACCGGAAGAGTATATACCAAGAAAAAAAAAAGACAAAAGAAAAAAATTGAAAACTAATGGATTCAAGGCTCTACTAGTCCCTGTTTCCTTCACCACTATATAAAATTGCCGTCAATGGATGAAAAGAAATCAACTTAACCTATGAAATTATCCATGTGTTTGTTACATACAAAACTTTGTGCCTTAAGTCATTATTATTGTCTTTTGGAAGTCCAACTAAGTACCTTCTTTTTTTGTGCAGCATATTGCATGAAGTTGATGAATAGTTGGACAAAAAATTTGATGAACAAATTGTGCTATTCATATCATATAATGATTGCGGTTTGTTTTAAGTTTTATTGGATGTATATACACACGGACACACACACACACACACACATTGCTTGCTCTCAAAATCCTGCAATATACATATACACTAACACTGCCTTTTATTTTTCAGAATCAAGGACATTATTAATTTTTGTAAAGTTGGTTAACTTTTTATTTTGATTTTGATTTTGTTTGCTTAATATTCAAAAGTCTGTATATTTTAAATAAGCAGAACGTCCTGAAGATATAGAGGAATTCCAAGAATAGCGATCTCTAGCTTAATTCATCTTTAATTTCTCAATGAGTGCTTCTGAAGAGTCATTATTTTTCTCCGCGGCTTATATCCCACAGTCAAGCGGGAACATCCCAATGAAAATGATGCATAAGTCCTTCATTACAATGAAAATATCTTGACTTAATTTTTTTTTCCCTAAAAATATTAGATCATTATGTCTATGCCAATTAGAATACCCAAAATTTTTTATTATCGCGAATTATTTTTTTAAAACAAATGTGCTGCACATGTACTATTAGTCACCGTTAGAACAAGATTAATAAAACCTTAAAGTCCAAGTGAAGCACCACAAACAAACAAAATTAATTCGTCACAAACCTTGTTAATTCATTTGCAGACTATAAACAGGACAAAGGTTGTTGTTCCTACCAGATTTTTTGTTTTTTTGGGGATGATATACAATGACAATGTGAGAAGAATAACGAATTGATAAAAGTATATTATAAATTAAAAAAAGGCACTTTTTTCTTTTTTGGTGCCAGCATGTATGTCCACATATATGTATGTAATAATTTTCCGAACAAGCTTCTGGATTAATTACTCTTACAGCCATATAGTCCTTCACTCCTTCTACTCTTTATTATAAATTTTAAATAAGTAATTTACAAATAACAAATAATTAGTTAAAGTTAGTTGAAAACGATAAATAGGTTAACAATATATTTTTGTTTTCGAATATGCTCTTATCATAAATGAAAAAAAAGATAAAAAAGAATGCGTAAGAAAATGTGATAAAAGATAAATAATTAAGGATAACGTAAGAAAAATACATTAAATATTAAAACAAATTCAAAGTGAAGCTCATAAAATGAATCACATTCATTTTTAAATTTAAAGCTTATAAATAGGATCTGAGAAGTATATGAGGGCAGTAATCTAAGATTATATTAACCTGTGTATTTATATTTAGACATATCCTATAAAATAAAATAATTTCTCGGGCAACCATTGCGGTACGGTGGTGAATACGAAGCTGCCGAAGCTGTGGTATTGACCAGAAGACAGAACATTATTAGATGGTTGAATTCCGATTACTTGAGAATTTGAGAGATTATGAAAATGAGAGACATCGACACTTGTGCTCCTCGTTAATTCAAAAACGTCATCCATATTTATCTGGGACAACGTAACGGTATCCTCCCGCTGTTTGTTTTTTCTTCTCAAATATTTGGGCTTGAAAATTGCTTAAATTATGTCATGTTCTTATATTAAGTTATCTAATCAGAATTCATGTGAAATCGGAGAACGTAACATAATAAATATAAAATATTGGGTATAAGTATTTTCTTGTCACTTTTTTAAATGCCTCTTTTTAATGAAGGTTTAAATATGAAAACAAATAAAGTGGACAAAACTGTGAAATTAGCGAGAGAAATTTGGAAAATATATTAAATAAAGAAGACGAAGTACTATATTAAGATTCTATATTTATAACGGTATCCAATAAGTATGTCCTATATTTAAAATTAGAATAAATATTTATATCTGATAAAGCATCTAGATGTGGTCGTTATTTTCTTCTGTGGTGACGCAGATTATCAGGCTGGCTCCCTCTGTGATGCACTGGTCTACCCTCAAATGATCAAATCTCTCAGCCCTTTTTCCTTTTGAAAACTCTTAATGTATATAAAACGTTTTGCAATTTCTTTTCAAGCAAGAGAACTACATTTCTTGAATTAGAATTGTAAAACTATCTCAGCATCCACATGACGTCAATTAAGTTATTTCAGTTCAAATAAATATGTCATCTCCTTCCATTCTCCATTCCGCATATTTTATTTTTCGTACATTTTAGCTTCTTTTTTTTTTTTTTGGTTTCACTTTATCTGTTGCTTTATTATACCATTGGACAATAGGACCCATCCGGTAAATTATTATCTTTCTCAATTCTCGTAAAAAAAAAAATCTTAAAAGACACCTCTAAATTAAAAGAGAACGGAGTAACAGGAGACTTATTATTTCAAATGGAAAATGTTCAGTAATCCATCTCTTCTTTTTTTGGCCAAAAGTAATCCATCTCATATTAAATTGCAAATTTTAAAAAATAGCAAATCGTGAAACTTTATTTTTCACTGTGGTTTAAATATTAAAAAAACAATTTTATTTTACATCAATTAGTTTGGATATAAAAGTTGGCATTAATTAAGTTACATGAGCCTATAGCTCAAACGGTACTGAAGGTTTAATAAGGTATGAGTAGCGAGTAATGGTTCAAATTCTCTTGGTTAAAAAAAAAACAAAAAAAGAGTCGTCTACTTTAATTAAACATCCCTAAGTAAGGGTGATAAATCTTCATCAAATAAATTAAATGACTAAATCTATCGAATAACAGGGCGTAGTAAATTTATTTTAGTTGTATAATCTTTTGAATGCGGTTTTAATATGAACCAAACTAACCAATTCATTTGAATATCAAGATAATCCTAATTAAAACGTCAACACATGTAAAATTTTTTAAGAAGCTTGGTTGAAATTTTATATATAAACATATGTGTAAACAGGTTTAGAATATAGTTAACGGAGCAGTTTATGTCAAGTTCAACAGGCAATTGCGTTAGTTACTGAAATAGACGCAGGAAGGAGTGTGATCCATTTGAATATTGAGCATCCAAGTGTGTGGGTAAAATTAGGTGGTTGGTCAAGTTGACAAACTCAGACACATCAAACACATCACAACAACCAATATCGGAATCACAATGCAAAGGGATTTTCGTTGATTAATGTGATCTTTTGTTTTGTGATGGTTGGTTGGTTGGTCGTGAAAATTACGCACCCAGTAGAAATTAGAAACCAACACAATCCTAAAACCTTGAAATAAACAATTAACGTGGTTGTTGGAACATTAATGAACGGAGTCTTTGTCCTTTTTTAAGTATAAGACGAAGACTAGTAGCAAGTGGTAAAATCATTCAATGCGAAATTAGAGTGTTATTAATGTGAAGTTTGACTTCTGATCCAAAGGTACGATGAGAGGTAACTCGGTCTGGCAACGTTGAATCGTTAGATCTTAACCAAATGGGGATCCTGTTATGACTTGAACGGTTGGATGTTACTCCTGACATTTCATTTCATATACCCGTTCGGTACAAATTAATTAATGTGTGTCCCCTTTCTAAGCATGATTAGAACCGCCGTAAAGTATGATGTCATGATATGATCAGGCTATGGGATTTTTTTTTCCCCACTTAAACTAAAAAAAACTTTAAAGGCATGTTTGGAATGGTTTATAAATAATTTTTTTAATCATAATTTATAGATATGAAGTAAACATGTAAAAGAAATTTTATCTCAACTTATATAAAACATGTTTATAAGTATTTATATAAGTGATACTAAACATATTACTTTAAAATTTAATAATTTTTCAATTTTATCATTTATACATTTATATTAAAAATTTAATAAAGTTACTTATAAATAGGATAAAAATATGATGTCCTTGTTTGTCTCATAAATAATTAAATAAGTATATTTTG
Source organism: Neltuma alba (assembly GCF_004799145.2). Lineage (NCBI taxonomy): Eukaryota > Viridiplantae > Streptophyta > Magnoliopsida > Fabales > Fabaceae > Neltuma > Neltuma alba. Next base: position 35,528 of record NW_021633058.1, on the reverse strand, counting down.
AACTATATACTAAGTCATAAGATAGGTGGCGTCATTTGCGCGTTACAACAATTGTATATGAGGATATTGTCTAAGAAAGTTCAATTATTGGCTCATATGATTTGAGTGGGGATTACACAATTAATACTGGAATGATTTGACCTGGCCTGCACTGTTATTTATTTTTGCCAAGAAAAAAAACGCATTATATTCCGGAGGTGCCGCAAAAATTGTTTGGCATTTATGTAAAAATATATCGTTCTTAATTAGGAGTTAAATTCATCGCGAATAAGAGTATAAATATATTTTTAATAATGTATTTAATTTACAAGAGGAATATCCCCATTGATTCTTTCACAGATAATAACAGAACGAGTCTTTGACCCTCTTTGGAAGTAGTATTGTTTAAAATACAAGAGTGGAGTGTGTATATATATATATATATATGGCGACTCGAATCCTTTAACTAAATTAGCTGAATTTGAGAAGTTCAAACACAAGCAGACAGGTTCACATATTGACGGAGTTTCTTAGAGCTGCAAGAAAAAGTGAAGATGGAAGAAGATGTCAATGTGCTCGGAAAAGATGAGGAAAATGTGTCCTCATCAAGAAGATTATATTGATGAAACAATCTCAGAAACTTAAGAATATAATATAAAGCAGACGGCAAAAAATTCCTGAGAATTATAATATAAATAGGCATATTAATAAGTTGAATCAAATCAAATTGTGGACCATTTTAACTTGTCGTAAGGGAAACACTCTTATACATATAATCCTATATATATATATATATATATATATATATATATATATAGCTGTTAATGGTGTTATGTAGGATGATCCATAGAGATATATATGGCGTGTGAAAGAGTGAAGAAGCAGTCAAGATTCGTTAGAAAAGAATTGGCATAATGCATTCTAGAATGTCAATGTGCGTTTAATTAATACTATCTCCGGTCCTAATTATATGAGATAATTGATTAATTTGAGAAAATTAAGGAAAGAAGTTAAGTTAGTTATTTGTAACAAATATGTGTTATTTTTTTCTAAAATATCCTTACTAATCAAGTGTGTTAGTTAAAATTATAATTTTTAAAGGAACTATCTAAGAAAAAATCGAGTAAATATGAGAGACAAAATGGATTGGGGTTTTATATTTAGGACCAACGTTAAAGTCAAACAGGGTCTATATTAAGGAGCTTGTGCTATGTTATTAAAAAATACCGCAGGTTGACGTATTCATTCTTTATTATACTTTGTCGATATTTTGGATATATATATTTATAGTGTTATACGTTGGTGTCAAATATAGTGGAGATTTTAAAAAAGAAAAAAAGCTGATTTGATGCAGAGAAAATGTGGATGTTTGGAATGATAACAAAAACAAATGAGTTTTTGCACAACAACAACGCTTTTTTTTGTTTTTTTATACAATGCACCCACATGCGCTTTAAGGTTGAAGGATTTGTTTTTGCTTTTACGTTTGGGTTTTTGACTTTTCTTTCCCAACATAAATCATACTCCCCAGTCCTTATTATAAGACCCAATTTGACTTTTATTTGGTCCTAATTATAAGACCCAATCCATTTTGTCTCTTATATTTATACATTTTTTTCCAGATAATCCTTCTAATAATGATAGTTTTAAGCCAATATACTTAATTAGCAAGGATATTTAGGAATGACAACACTTATTTATTTATAATAACCAACTTAACTTACTTCCTTAATTTCCTCAAATAAATCAATTGGGCCTTATAATTAGGACCGGAGGAGTATTATGTTGGAGTTACAGTGTATGTGTGTGAGAATGAAAAGTCTAACGTTACTTAAGCGCATGTTGAAGCACAGGAGCATAAATATTTACTGGGCCTGTTTGTCAGAGCGTTTTAGGAGGCAATCGTGCGATGTAAATAACAAAATGTGCGATTGATAAATTCTGATTGTTTGTATTATCGTCAAGGATATTGCATTTTTCCATAAAAAGCCAGGACAAGTTAAAAGCAAAAATTTGTTACTTATGCTTTTCAACCGTGAAGAAGTGAGGAGTGTTAAAAGATAGAGAGGGTTTTTTTTTTAAAAAAAGGTTGTGTTCCACATTTAAGGAATTTTTACTCCTTCTAATTCTTATTATAAGCTTCAACTAACTAATTTATAAATAACAAAAAAAATTAGTTAAAATTAATTGAAAGTAATATAAATAGGTTACAAATACACTTTTGATTTCAAATTCTCCTCTGGTCTTACTTATAAGTCATAAAGAGAATTTTTTTGGGTCATATTTATAAGTCACCTCTTTAAATTTTTAATATGAATATGCTATTTTATCCTTTATTTATTTTTTTGAAATGAATATATTAAACAGGAATAAAGTTAGAAAATTATTATATTTTAAAAAAAATTAATGCAGTTTAAAGTTTTTCTTAATATATGTGAAATATGTTAAAAATGCCTTGTAAATAAGATGAGATGAGTATGCCTTTATAATAAATTAGAAATATGTTAAAAGTGTCTTTTTAGTCATTTTACAACTAAATTTACTTTTTTAATAATAATCCAAATAACTCTATTTTTACAAACTGAGTTATTTACAAAAATCAATTCAAACATAAATCATATTATCCAATCTAATTTTTTCAAAAGTTAAATTAAAAATAATTTATTGTTTTTACCGTCAATCTAAACAACTAATAAATGAGTAAAAAGGAAGAGTGAGCTTATGCACACAATGACCCATCAGAAGTAAATGCAGCTGAAATTTGATGATTCCTCCCCATGCATGCGAGTTACCGGATGATCTCACTTTTTTTTGTTTTTTTGTTTTGTTTTACCTTTGAGTTGAAAATCTGAATGTTGAAACTTTAATGCTGCATTAAACTAATTGAATTTTATCCCAACTTCAATTTGTAACAATCAGCTGAATTAAAAGTCTTTTTGATACATTTATATATCCGAACAAGCTAATTAATATACATTGATTTTATTTTGTATTGGACAGAAAAAAAAAAAAGCAAACATTTGTCGTCCCCGGCCTTTCTTTGTATTTTGAAATCTCCATCTCTAACCTCTCTTTGTCTTTCTAACATTGGATATATACATATATAAATTTTTTGATTAAATTATAACACACACACACACAAAATATGCTACAAATTAAATTACTGTATAAAGAATGATAAGTCATCAGCTGGCTTTCGTGACCGTGTACATTTGTGTTTCAAATTAAAAGAACAAGAGGGAGGTCCACTTGATTATATATAGAGATGGATTAATTCTAAAATAAGTTAAATTTAATATTAAATAAGAAATTGGGTTGGTATGCATGTGCTCTATTTTTTGGTATTTAGTGTTTATCATCATTGGGTTGGATCAGAACAATACTACTAATTAATTTTAATCATATGAGTGACAAAAAAAGCACTAAACTTTTAAAAAAAAGAAAGAAAGGAAACATACAAAATTGTAAAGAAAAATATGTTGGGGAGAGTCCTTTTTCCCCCCTTTTTTTTTTTTTGGTGGGGATAGGCAAATGAAAGGTAGTCAAAAAAGTGGGGGAAATGGAAGTCAAAATGAAGTACATGTCCCGAGCTTGTCCTCTTTATAAAGTACACACTGTGGATTCTGAGTGTATCTTTTTTCTTTCTTTCTTGACTTACGCGAGCGCCTGTGTTACTCTCCGTCCATAACCATTGGTATATATATGCCCACGTGATACATAATTTAAACATGAATGAACTCAGGAGAAATATGGTAGTTATTAAGTTTTAAAAAAGTTAATTAATAATACTACCTCCGATCCTAATTATAAGATCTAATTAAATAATTTGGAGAAATTAAAGAATTTAATTAAGTTAGTTATTTGTAATGAATATGTGTTGTTTTTTCTAAAATATCCTTGCTAATCAAGTTTGTTATCTAGAACTACTATTATTAGAAGGATTACTTTAGGAAAAATATATATAAATATGAGAGACAAAATGGATTGAGGTCTTATATTTAGGACCAAAATAAAAGTCAAATAAAGTCTTATATTAAGGACTAGAAGTAATACTTAAGTCTTTGATTTTTTTTTTTGGACAAATGAGTTGTAATCATCCATTTAAATAATTAACCGCGACATTAGATGTCTCAACTGTAAACAAGATATTTAAATTTTTAATATAAATCTCATTTTATAGTTGAGATTCCTATTTGCAACTTTTTTTAAAAAAAAATTATTCCGAGACCAAACTGTCATTAGGTCAATCTTTTGAGACTTAAACTTATTCTCTCATGATTTTAAAAATTTATAATCAATTTCTGAAAATTTTGATCTATCTTTATTTCTATATAAGTTTACACGAGACCCACTCTAGTTATTTAATTAAATGTCAGTTATACTGCACATTGAAAAATGATAATAATTTTTAAAAAAAATGGATTTTTTTTTTTGTTGGGTGGTGGCCTGGGGGTGGGTGGGGTTGACTTTTACACGCTCACAAATTATTCAAAACAGAGTAGTTAGCCGAATTTATTTCAACTAGATCATCCTTTATTTGCTACTTAAGGAGTGTTTGGATAGAAACTAAACCATGATTTCAGAAGTGCTTTTACGAATTACGAAATAAATATGTGAAGGAGGTTACCTCGTTTTGCGAAAAAATGCTTCTGAAACCACGGTTTTAGAGCATCCAAACAGGCCCTTAGTCTGTTCTTCAAAAAAAACTAAACAAATCCGCGTTTTGCCTTTATAAAACCTTATTTTACGAAAAAAAAGATGTATACAACTTAACATTTTAATATGATAATAAAGAATCAAATCCAAAGCAAAAGACGTGACCATATTTACTTGCAAAACTTTTTCATAAAAAATCCGAGTATAAAGCGGAGGTTCGGCATTCCAAAAATAACTTCTGAAAAAAAAAAAAAAAGTTCCACCAACGAATAACCAAACAGTATTCACAGGATACCACCAAAAATCCCACAAGCCAATGCTGCCATACTTTCACAATCAGCATTAAATATACATACGTGTCTCTGTGTGTGTGTCAGTCGTGGCATGGTCAAAACATAGTGTTGGAAGGCCAACTTGTATGCAAGTATAGTACTTGTGTTGAAACAGGGAGAATTGCCTCAAGGAAAGATGACAATTATTTTAATTTGTAACGACAAATTTTAATATAAAAATGACATGTTTTAAAAGTTCACTTGTTATTAATTTTTTTTTTAAATAGTTATCATTCTCCCTTTGAAAAATACACTGCAAACTCATTAATTTAATTTGACATAAATCCTAGCCCATGGCATTATAAATTTAAATACCACATCCTTAATATAATATATAAATAAATAATTAAGAAATATTAAAAAAATTAGTTGAATTGCTTATTTGTAATAAATGTGTACTGACGTTCTAAACCATCATTTTTTTATCACATATTGAAATTATTTTTTGGCAAGAATCTTTTCCAATCAAAAAGAATATTCAGGAAAAAAATTATAAATTTAGAAAACAAAGTGTATTGGTGCCTTATGTTTATATTGCCTTCTTTAGATAATACTTCATCCGGTTCAAAATATAAACTAAACTTTATCTATTATGTTTATCAAGAAACTAATTAAAATTAATTTAAAACAATAAATGTCTAAGGCATATTTTTGTTTTTCCTAATATACCCTTATTAATGAAGAGAATGAATAAAAGATGTAATAAATAAATTAAAAAGGAAAGAGAATATATGAGGATAAAATTGAAAAAAAACTCATTAAATGCTTGAACAAAAGTGAATGTTATCTTATAGAAAAACAACCCTTTTAAAAAAAATTAGCTTATATTTTGAATCAGGGAGTAATTAACATCCCACTCCCCCAAACAAATTAACACGAATTAATTATAAATTATGGCTGCAAATCGGAATTAATTACTTATGAGCTTCTTATATGATACTCCTTCCGTTCCTTATTATAAGAGACATTTGATGCTTATGGCATGTTCCTATATATAAGAGACACTTAAAAGTTGTCTCTACTTTTTTGTATTGATTTCCTATTTTACCCATATTTATTGTCTCTAACTCACACTCTCTCTCCTTCCCACTTCTCTTTCTTTTAATAATTTACTATTATTCTCTCTCATGTTCTCTCTCCTTATTAATGAGGGTATTTTTGGAAAAGAAATTATACTTTTTACACATTGATTGTTCTTAACTAATTTTAACTGTTTTTTTTATCAACGTAATTCGGTTATTCGTCTCTTATAATAAGAAACGGAGGGAGTACTAGTTCCCGGAGTTAGCTGGCAGCCTCCGTTGAAATTAAGAAGAGAGAGACATTGGGTGTGCCGTCTTATTTGAAGGAAGACTGCAACAGAGGAAATTCACAAACGCACGCACTCTTTAGTTAATCCCCATGATTAGCTTGAAAAGGCTCATTCCTCACCAATCAGCGGCTCTAATTAAAAACCGTCCATGGACCCACCTTAACTAATTTTTGTTCCGCCACTTTAAAGGAGAAGACGGCTTTTTGCCAATTTCGTCCTTTAGGTTTGTTGGAACTTAGAAATACTGCCTTGAATAAAAAGTAGAACTGTGACTAAAATGAATATAAATTTTAGATCTTTAAATTTGTTTTTATTTTGATATTGGTTGATCAAGTTTCAGATTATAGATTTTTGTTTTCTAAGTTTTTTTATTTAAACATTAGTCTTTACAATCCAATAAAAATATGGCTCATTTTACCCTTTAAGAAACTAAAACAGTTTGAAATTTGGGGAGATCAAAATCAAAATAAGAACAAATTTAAAAAACAAAAAATTATATTAACCTAACGAACAAATTAAATTTGCGGGCAAGCACTTTTGGTCTTGAAACTTGGAAAAGCTGTTGTTTATATACTATACATATAATACATGTTACTTTTGATCTTTAATATAAAATCAAGTTGACTAATCTAAGGGGATGTTTGGATGAAACCAAACCGTGGTTTGGAGAATAACTTCTGGAAAATAGATTTTGGAGAGAATAGATTTTGTGAAAAAATGATTCTGAGAAATGAGAGTGTTTGGATAGTTATTAACAGAAGCGCTTTTTATATGTAGAAATTACCAAAAATGGTATAAGTTAATATGATAATTATATAAGGGGTAGATTTTATGATATATTTTGATTTGAAGAAATAAAATTGTTAATGAAATAATTTTTACTAACATAATTAATAATATATAAGATAATATAATTAATAATTAATTAATATGTGTATATATATATTTATAAAACATAATATTAAATATGTTTCTAGAAAAATGAATTTTTTTATATAAGGGACCGATTGGGGAAAGAGTAAAGGAGGAAAGGAAGAGCAATTATTTGAGTCAGGGCTATTTGGTCATATGTGATGGGTCCACCGTAAGCTTCCAATAATTGGAGCCAAGAATCAACTCTGATATGCTTATGATAAAACCATGGTTTGGGGGTTCAAAACCATGGTTTGCCCCCAAACCATGGTTTCATATTTTCAAGGACTGTTTGGCTGACATTTTTCCTCAAACCATGGTTTGGGGTGCTTGCCAAACAAGCCCTAAAGAGGTTAAGAAAGTTATTAAATTTTTTAATTATAATATATGTTACGTAATATTTCTAAAATACTTACTATATCATTAGATTATATATTAATTTATAAGTGACTCAAATTAGTTTGGATAAAAATGATAAATATAAATACTTTAAATAATTTAGTAACTTTCTTAATCTCTCCAAATTAGTGAACTGGGTCTTATATTAAGGACTGTAGTATTTTATTTTAGCTTCTATCTCACTCTCTATATATAATACAAATATAATTTAGAATTTTATGATGTTTTGAAGATAAATTTTTCAAAACTATTCCCATTCAATGCTTTTACTCCCAATCCTTGATAAATGATCTTTTTCAAAAATACCGCGTTAGAGACGGATTTAGAAAGAACAAAAATTTATTCAAGCAAGACACTATAAGAAAGTAGCTCATTTGGGCTGACCCTGTTTGCACTTTTTAAATAAATTTTCTAGCGAATATTTTTTTGAACTGGTCATGAATATTGTTATTTTTCAACTAAAAAAATCATATTGTTATCTATAAAGTTCTTTTCTTTAAAGAGTCATGAGAAAATATTATTTATTTTTGCCTTTTTTTTCCCAGAAATGTAATGTTAGATTGAAGTTGGTCAACCAAAGAATGAGTAATTTACTAACATCTCAAAAGCTGTACGTGGCACAAATCTTACTCATTTTTGGCGTTCATGACCGTGATATCATTTCATTAAGAATTCATTACATTATTTTGTCCTTAAGAAAACGTGGTCATCTCCCTTTATGTAGTTAAAAAAATGCATAACTTAATCAAGTAATAGCCACCAACAAAGACTCCTGAAAGAAGTCACATTAAATTATATAGATTTTAATTCTTTTTGGCAAAAAATATATTTTATACTCTTCTTGTCTTATTTATAAGGCAGAGAAAGAAATTTTTTTTGTTCTATTTATAAGTCATTTTATTAAATTTTTATTATGAAATACTATATTGTCCTTCATTTATTATAATATAGATAGTTATTATTTTAAAATATGTATATATTAAATATGGGTAAAGTTAAAAGATTACTATATTTTAATAGAGGGTTAATGCAGTTTAATATTTTTCTTGGTTTTTGTAAAATATGTTAGAAATGTCTTATAAATAAGATCAAAAGAGTACATTAAACTGAATAATACACAGTTTACATCACGTCTAAACTTGATCATATGAAGCTGTCACATTAAACCATCTTAATTGGACTATTAATTTGTTAATTAAACGTGACGTCAGATAAATCGAGTCAATGATTGGGTGCGCCAATGTGGAAACGATGCAAATTACTTTTTTTTGGAGAAAAAAAAAAAGCTGGGGTTTCCCCAAAATAAAAAATTGGTTGTTTGAGGATTGTGACTTAGGAGACACATCCGTTGAATTTTCAACGGTTTGTTGTGGCTGTTGACTTTTGCGCTCATCACTGTATTCACTTACCACATTTGCGAATGTGACTATTTGATCTCACTTTATCGCTTATTGTGTCTTGGTGCATATCACCATATCCTACTAGTGATCAGGATTAATTATGTATGGTTATGAAAAATTTTAAAAACTTTCTTTCGCCGACATGAAATTTTAAAAACTTTGTTGATAAATATTAAATTTTAAACGCTAATTTGATAATTAAGATAAATTTAGGGATCCAATCGGTCCGTTATTTTGATTTTTATTACACCATACACATATCTAGTGTTTTTTTATGCCACTATATATTGAGTGTTAATTGATGTTCAAAGCGTAGAGAATTAGAGATGACTGTGTTAATCAATTTCTTTGGAATAAATTATAAGACCGTTCTTATTATTATTATTTTAAATAAAAATTAATTCTCTTGGCAACAATATATTTATACTTCTTTTAAATTTTATTATATGTTTCACTTTTATTCGCTGACTTAACTTAGTTTTAAACTTTTAATTTTATTCTTTAATTTTATCTCTCAACTTCAATTTATTCTCATTTTTCAATTTTATATCAAATTTTACTTTTATCTGTTACTTTCAGTTCCATCCGTTATAATTTTTACCACAGAGTTCATGGTTTGGAAAAATTAATCTTTTGGCCCTTCAAATTTTAATTCATTTATAACTCAATCTCTCAATTATGACTCAGTGCAACTTAGAACCTGAACTTTTGACATCTTTACAACTCAATCCCTAATCTTTATCATATATAATTTATTTTGAGTCAGCAAATAATTATCCTACATGGCAAATTATTTTATCTGTTACTTTCGTTTCCATCCGTCATAATTTTTACCACAGGGTTCGTGGCTCTGATTTATGGTTTTGGAAGGGAGTTGGGCTAGATATAATACAGTACTAACAAGGCCCAAGGAATTGGGTTCAGAAAATTGGCCCAAATGGCAAAGTATTATACCTTGAGTTGAACGAGGCCCACATCAACTTAACCCATACGCTCAATTATCTCCATGTTATTTTGTTACTTAGGTCTTCGGCCCAGTCCAGACTAAGCAGGAAGGAGTGTGTTGTGCCTCTCCACAAAATATGCAGCCCCATCTCAATCGATGATTGAGAAAGAATGTGTTAGAAAGAAAAGGTCGGAATAAGATTTTATATGCAAAAATTTACTCAAGTTTATTCCTTCATTTTCAGCGTCTTGTTAGTTATATATTACTTGTAGGCATTAAGAAGAATTTTATGTATATACTTGTATTAATTTTTTTTGGCCAACGTCTATACTTATATTAATGAAGATCATATGTAAATTCTCATAATATACTACCTCCAATTCTTAACATAAAATATAGTTGACTAATTTGAATAAATTAAAAAAATTAGTTAAGTTAGTTTTTCATAATAAATATGTGTTGTATTTTTTAAAATATTTTTGTTAATAAAGTGTATTAGTTCGAATTACTATTACTATAAAAACTACCTTTAAAAAAATAGATAAATATGAGATACAAAGTGAATTAAAATTTTATAATTAGGACCAAAATAAAAGTCAAATTAGCTCTTATATTAACGACCGGAGTTAGTATATATGAGTAGTTACTAATAAATCATATTAATTACTCTCGTTGATCTTAAATATGAAAACAACTTGAAAGTTTTGTTTTGATTATAAAGACTCAGTCTGCTTTATCTTTTAAATCTATAATCTTCTTTTTAAATTATTCCTCTTAATTACGTGTATTAATGGAGCTTTTCAAATTATCCCTCTTGGGTATTTAAATTTGTTTCTCCACAAAACATTTTATGAATAAAAAAGTGATTTATATATTTTTAAAAAAAAAGGACATTTAAATAAGTGGTGCAGCTAATCACCTTTTAGTTTAGTTGCATAAAAACTCTCCTGTAAATAGTCGGCTTTGAGAGGTAGGGTTTATGGATGAACAGAACCAATCAATTTCAATGTTATGCAGTGTAGTAAGCTGGTGGCATGGAAAACTTTCAGGAAGTAGAAGGTCATGGTTACAACCTCGAATCAAATAAAAATACGAGGCAGCGAAGCTTCGAATAAGTTCATCAATCTATGAATGTCGAATAAAGAGACAACAAGAGGAGAGATAGATACTGTACATGATACATAGATCTCGCCTGTGCCATTGGAGCTTGGTGATTCCACCAGCACGGTATCTCTGTCCATGTGACTTTATAAATCAAAATCATATAATATAACACAGTTTGGATCTTTAACATGCTGCTGAACTGCTATAAATCCATACACTGTACTGTGTTTGTGGAATGTTTTTGTTTAAAGTAAGCAAATCTAAGACCCCATTGCTTTATCAAAAGGTGACAGTGGCACTTGGCTGCTTCCATGTGGCTGAGCCCAAAGTTTGGCCCTCTCTCTGATCATGACCACGATCATGGCCTTCACCTTCACTTACATACCATGGTTGTAAAGGAGCAAAACCAGAGAAAGCAACTGTGGAAGAAAAAGCAAACGACGTCGTCATCTTTCGCACCTTGTCTAGGATTCCCTCGACACCCTATCATTTCATCTTCTTCTTCTTCTTCCTTTTTCCCTCTTTTTTAACAAACCCACCACCTTCCTTTTCGTCTTCACAAATTATTACTCACTTGCTTCGTAAGAATTCAAGCGAAGTTTGTTTCGCTTCACTCCTTCGTCTTTTGTTTCTTCCATGGCCGTAACACCACAATCCATCCCCGACATCCCCATCGATTTTCGCGCTCCTCCGCCCTCTCCCATTGCCTCCGGCCGACGTTCCTCCTTCGCCAACGACGATGTGCTCACCGAGTTTCTGGAAACTTCGCTGCGTGTACCTGACCTTATCTTGCCGGACAAGATCTTCCCCAAACAAAATTGCCTCGAAACGCCTCCCAAGGTTGATTTTAGATCGCTGTGTTCCGATCATGAGGACTACGTTGCGTCATCGTCCGACGTTGTTTCCGATTCCATGGCGAGAATCGGATGCTTCCAGCTGGTGAATCACGGAGTCCCGCGCGAACTGATGGCCTCATCGAGGGAGGTTGCCCAGGCAATTTTTCAGGTCCCGCCGGAGAAGCGAGCGACGGTGACGAGATCGCCACCGGAGAAGCCATGGGGTTTCGAGGAGTATCATTCGGAGGAGGACGGAAGTGAGTTGAGCGAGGAGTTCGTGTGGTGCAGAGATCATGACCTGAAGTTGAAAATGGAGGGAATTTCTCCAGTTGGGTATTCAAAATTCAGGTAACACCACATTACTATATCGTTAATGCACAAACTTCACCAAAAATAATAATCAATCGATCCCATCCTCCAAATCTTCGTTCAACAAAGAAAAACCGAATTATAGCGTGAGATTATCTCTAAATAAATACTAAAATTAGATTATTTACCATACATGACGAACTAACCAGAGGGTTCCTTACAGACATGATATCCAATATTGTTTAGAAAGAGATTCTTTTTTTGTAATTTTATGTCTTAAAACAAATAAATGAGTTTCAACTGATAATTCCACAGTTATTTAACATTTTTTATTGAATACAATAGTATTCTCTCATCTCACAGGTCCTATACTAATTAATACAATATATATATATATATGTATGTATCTTAGTCTTTTAAGTATAATGTGCTCGCCCCATGAAATATATTTCTCTAAAATGATTCATGTAATTGGATTCTATAGTTGAGGTGCTATCCCTGAAAATGGAACTGTTGCAGCAAAAATCTTCTAGCGTAGATGGTTTACAGCGGAGAAAGTGAAAAAGGAAACATTGTAATAAGCTTGTGTGACACGCAAAGCAAGGTAGAGAAAAAGCAAAGCAAAGGCAAAGCAATAGTGAAATATACGTAGTAAAGATGGGGCACAATGATTTTAGATGCCTGCAGATAAGCTGCAATTACACCTTTGTTCCAAATCACTTTACACTCTGCTTCCCTACTGTTGAACAGCACATGTCATCATGAAACTTCTCTTCCATACATATCAATTATGTCCCAAAACAGTGACAATGCACGCTTGGAAATGTAATGATGGCTTGATGAATCTCTCTCTCTCTGCTTTTACCTGCAGCAAGGAGATGGAAGCTCTCATGTCAAGCATAGAGAAGGTGGCCGAGAAAATTCTACCAGTGATGTTGAAGAATTTTCCTGGAAAATTGTTGGCTCCATCAGGGGGCAGTGATCATCAGGGGCATGAATTTGGGACGCTTTGTTGTGTTTACAAGCATAGTCAGGACAGTATGGCAGATGGATGGGCAAACTCATTGAAATATGATGTGATCAGAATGCTGATAAGAGGAAGCGATTACTCTCACGCCTTATGTTTGCATGTTTGTGATGGCTGTTCTGAGTTTCATGTTTACTCCAAGAAAGGTTGGCTCTCTTTCTGCCCAGAACAAGGTGCACTCATAATCACTGCTGGAGACCAAATTCAGGTTCATGTTCAATTCTTCCCTGCTCTCTCACACTCTACTTTTTTTATCCCAAGAAAAATGATTCTAAAAAAAATATATCAAAAAGTCTCACAGCAAAACCTTCATGTTTCGTGGCATAAAATGTATCTTTTGTCGCATCAGGTTTAGAATTCGATCCCCACTGCTCTTAACTTCTTGGGCGCGACCCTTCTTGTCCAAAATTTCAAATTTGAAAAAGTTCTGGTTTTGAAATAACAAAAGCTCCATGCTACTTATTATTAGGATTTTTTAATGCATTTATTTCTTGACATCTCACAAGTGATTTTTCTTTTTTCTTTGTTTTTTTATTTGCCTCATGGATTTCAATATATTATTCTCTAAAGTAATGGAATAAATTGGGATGGAATCAAACATTGGAGTATCTCCTTGATTGGCGAGAAAAAGAAGTAAAGGAGCTTGTCCTTGTGCATATAATTAGATTTCATCTTTTATTTAAAATACAAACAAGATCAGGCTTTAAGCTGCTTTTATGTCATTGGTTATTTTAATATATAATGACAGCTAACTGGGGTCGCCTAATGTGATTAGTAAACACAAAGTGACCCCAGAAAATGGTGAGAAATCAAGAGGATCTATCTCTTAATTAAACAAGTTTATGTGCTTAAATATATTGTAATAACAGGTAGCGAGTGGTGGGCTGTGCAAGCAGGTGATCGGAAGGCCAATCTTGAAAGGAGAGAAAGATGATGATGGCATTTCAATGGCATTTCTCTATTCTCCTCCAAACGACACAACCACTTCTGAAACCAAAAAGGAAGCAACTATCTCCCTTGGCCAGCAAGCCTTGTTGGCTATGATCCTCATCCTTGTTTACCAATTCTTGATTTTTGTGTACAAAAAATTTTGATCATAATCTTGTTTTGGAGGATTGTTTGTGCACAGTTCCATACAAATTACACAAGCATTGGACAGGTGGTGGTTTTCCTTCTATGTGCCTGTTTGGATTACCTGTACAGAATTGATTTTGTGAGATAAATATATAAGGCGAATCTTATTTCTCAAAACACAAGTATTTTTTTTTTAATATGTGTTCAGAAATTTAAATTAGTCTGTATTAGGTAGTGGCTATGTAGATAAAACCATCTGTGATCGGTTCGATACTAAATACAGAAATACATAAACGGTGACCTCTTTGTAATTAAAAATGGGAGTCATAATACTATTATAATAATAGTTAAATAAAATCAATGAATAATATTCCACCTTCTGTGAGAGTAAATTTTTTTTTTTCCTAAACACGTATTTTTTTACTAAAAGTAATAGTATTTAAGGTATTATCAATCACTAAATATAAACAACTCTCTACTAAGAATTTAAATTTTAGTTTTCCAAATAACTAAATCTTCTTAAATTATATATTCCTCTAATCCTAAATATAAGACTTTTATACATAATGATATAAAGCTCTTATATTCAAAACGGGAGGAATAATTTTTTTTTTTTGGGGCAGTGGAAGAGGCTTGAAGCCCCACATGGCTACCCATGCGCATCAACTTCTGTTTTGTTAGTCGTCGTATAACTTTGACGAAAGCCATTACTCGCAATTTTGACTTTGGTCGGGGGCGGAGCCAGCGCCTCGACAACTGGGGGGATAAAATTATAAAAACAATTTCATATAAACATGATTTTAATATCTTACAATAAATATATAGATCTAAGTTTATTTTTAAAATTTTAATGTTTTGAAAAAGAAGCAAATTTACTAAATTATACAACATTTTTTAAATTTAAAATTTTTTATAGTGGATTAATATAGTTAGCATATTAATTTTAAGAAAAATATAAGGAAGACCTAAAAAGTTTACCTTTTTAATAGTTTTTATATTGCATTACATATTATTAATTTGAGTCAGATAAAAGGACAAATCTTCGAACTTGATAAATTATAAATCAGTATGCATTAACCTAAACCCTAAAAATTATACTGCCTCCAGTCCGAATTATAATTGGGACCGGAAGTAGTATAATAAAATTCCTTTCCAAAAGCGACTTCACGTTTAGGCTACGTTTGTTTGGATGGAGAGAAAAGTGAGAGGAAAATAGGAGGAAATATTAGGAAGGAAAACTAACAAAATCCAAGTATTCCTTCTTTCCTATTTTTCCTCTAATCCAAACATGTAAGGTTGGTCATCGAGAGACAGTTCGCCCATAGCAAACTGATGAAATATAAAGGTTGCTTGCCCATTTGTCCTGCAAAACCCATTCACACACACCATGCCTTAAAAGGCTAGAAGCAAAAGATTGAGCACAAACTGGGGAATAACAATAACAAAAGTCCCACCTTCACATGCATGGTAGGAAAAAGGGCAGTCCTCAAGGTTTCCTGTGTTTCATCTGCATGCTTCCTCCATGGCTTACTGAGCACAAAAGCAGCCTGGTCAGAAGTTGCAGCGGCTGCTGTTATGCGGTATCCGTGATCCCATCGCCTGCGAATCCCTTCACCGGGATAACGAAAATCCAGTTCAACCACCTGAAAAATTAGTAGAAATAAATGATTGGTTATTGTTGCAACCAAGCTTTAACCAGTAGATAAAGGTCCAGAATGATCAAAGCATTGCCTGGTGGCGAAATCCTGTACCGCGTGACATAACCACAGCCCATCTGACCCCTGAGGTAGCCATTGCAGTAACATGGAAGCCTTCCCCCCACTTTGTCTTAATCCACTTGAAAGGAAATGAATTGCTAACTTTGAAAGATTGTAGTATATATGGTGCGCCTAGAATACAGAAACCATGGCAGCTGAAACCGGTTTAGTAATTCTTAATATAAGAGCTAAATAATTAATTTGGAGAGCTTAAAAAAATTAGTAAAATTGGTTATTTATAACAAATGTGTGTAAATTTTCCTAAATTACCCTCTTATCAAAACTACCCCGTCAGAACCTCTTGCAACTAATAGGAATATTTTGAAGGAAAAAAATTATAAATCCTCCAAATAAAGTAGATTGAGATCTTATATTTAGGATCAAATCCAACCGCCCAATTAGCTATTCCACTAAGAACTAGAGGTAATATTTGCTAAAGTACAAGAGCATAATACTAGAGTATCCACCAGAAAACAAAACAAAACAGAGTAACTAACCTTTAGACATGACTACTATTGAGCTCCCGTTCTTGGCTCCAGCAACTGCACTGATTAAGTAATTTTTTTCCCACTGTTCCATTATCCATTCCTCCAACCGTAAAAGAAAAGCAAAATACTGATTACTACTAATTAATAAGCTCACAGGGATGGTTCAGCAGTTCATGTTTCAAAAACATATGAACACTTGACAAAAGAAATTTACCAGTCACGAGTCATGCCCTAAATATTAAAAGTTCAGACAGCAGACTTGATTATTACCTTATCAAGAAAGTAAGGAGAGAGTTCATAAACTTGTTTTTTGAAACCAGTGCCTGTATCCATGATTATTGCCCACAGGTTCGAACATGAAGCCACACTACTTATATATAAGCCATCCTCATTTCCCTTTCCGATAAGCTGGGAAATTCTTGCATCTGACACGTTGTAGTGATATCTGCAATGCAAATACAAGCACTCTTCAGGCACAAACAATTCATTATATTACATAATTTAAATAAGAATTAATGCCATCTTTAATTCCTGAATTTTAACCTCATTTTAGTTCACTTAAAGATTTGCAGTCCATGAAACAGTGTTACTGATCTCTGAAACAAGGTTTCAAGGACTAAAACCACTAGTTTCAAATTTTAGGAACCAAAAGCATAGCCTCGCAGAACAAAGTTCACATGGCATCAAACCAGTAAAGCAATAATTCATGCAGACTAAATATATATAAATAAATGCAGCATGTCTCTCAACTGTATCAATTAATAAGTGCCACAATACCAGAAAGTAGTACATACGTATCATGGCTTAAGGCTTACAGGCATATATACCTCTGTTTCATTGGTCTGCGAGCATCATATATACTTATCCATTGTGTTGCTGGTAGACCCATTCGCAACTTCTTTTTTGGTTGTTCATCGTTCCCTTCTTCCGTGGCCAACTGACCTCTCTTGTGACCAATAATGAGCTTCACAAAGAGTAATGATAGCTTAGAATTCAATGTTGACCTCATAAAATTCAAACTCGCAATAGTAGTGAAGGATCATCCAGTACCTTTTGTGCACCTTCTGTATTGATGGGTCTGATATCTGGATTTATTGGACCAACAATCCCATCAAACAGAGAAATATATTTTGCGTAGTCAGGATCTTCGTCAAACTTCAGATTTACTACATGTTCAAGAAAAAGCCTAAAAGGCTGGGGGAAGAAGCCACATAAGAACTCTGGAGTAGTTTCCATCTTCTTCTTGCAAACCAAAAAATGTTTGTTTTCTCCCTGGGAAAAACATGTTAAACACTAATGCTCTGAAAGGAGGCATGAGATCAGAACCAAAAAAAGAAAAGAAAAAAAAAACTAATTTAAAGATGTCCAACCTGCTCCCTGTATCCCTGCCAAGGAAGACGACCTCGAAGAAGGAAAATCAATGTATAAGCAAGGGATTCCAGATCATCCCTCCTGCTAGGAGTTCTCCCTAAATGTGCATGCACACTTGCATAGCGGGCTGTGCCCCTAACAAATGCAATATCATGAGCCAAGAAGCAATAAGTTAATATGAATATAGAAAAATCAAGTTACGTCAAATTTTCTATATGATTCAAGTTCAATCAATTAAACCTAAATTCATATGGCCTTTGGTCATACTCCAGATGTGAACCTGTTAATTCATCCCACCATCTAGATGCTGTAGGCCAAAAACATTGAGTATTAAATGCTGCATTAAGATGGGAAAGTGAAAAAAAAAAAAAAAAACTAGTTGACAGATAACACTTGAAAAAAAAACCTAATCCAAGATCAGCAAGAAACAATCTCTTCTCATCCGGGGTCCCTGGAGAACCAAGCAGAAAATTTTCAGGCTTCACATCACCATGCACATACCTGCATCATTTAAGTAGATATTGATCCATCAAAAGGCTGCAAGAATAGGAAATACTGCATTGGTTTTTAAATAGAAGGGAATTACCCTCGAGAGTGCATCTTCTCAAGTATGGATATTGCTTCAATGGCAATGCATGCAACCGTTTGAATGGACATTCTGGAATTCACAACAAATAAACTTAGCAATTGAAAAAAAAAAAAAAGGTTGGTGCAGAGCATTTACCCCCTGTTTGGATGGAGAGAATCAGAGAAAACTAAAAAAGAAAATAAGAGAAAATGAGTTTTCCCATATTTAGATGAGAGAAGAAAAGTGAAAGAGAAAATGGGATGTGATACCCACATCATCTCTCAATTTTCTCCCCATATCACTCTCTTCGAAACCAGTTTTAATACTCATCATTTTGACAAGTGTTGTAAGCTCATCAAATCTGAACCATTTATATTCGATTTGAACAATTCATATTTAAAATCTCTAATTAATTATTTTTAGATAAAAAAACTATTTTTTAAAAGAATGATAGTTAAGAGATTATCTTTATTTTAAATTCTATACATACTAAAATAATAATTTTAAATAAATAAAAATAAAAAAGAAATAAAATATAAACCATCCAAATAAGATATGAATGATCTAGATCTGATGAGTTTAAAATGCTATCAAAGTGATAATCATCGAAACTGGTTCCCACTCTCTCCTCTATCAAAACTTGATACATAATTAATTGAATGGAAATTTTCCAATACGCTGCGTCAAACTTATCCACAGGGAAAGATATATGCGATTTTAAAATAAGATTTGGTTAGTTATCCCCCAAGGAAAATATATCTGGGTTAGTGAAAAATAACATTTTTATTAAAATATTTGGTTTTAAAATTAATAAAATGAAAAAATATTTTTATCATATAATTTGATTTTAAATTATTTGTTGATGTTAATGTTAATATGATCTTTTCATTTTCTTTCTTCTCAACTTTTCTTTCCATCCAACCAGAGAGTCGGTGTATATATATGCCGGCTAATATTTCAACAAACTCACATATGAGACTTCTTCCACACATCATACAAGCTAGGTCCCAGCATATCCATAACCTATAAGCACACAGATCTTAAGTCAAACAGGCACTCTTGGAACAAGGTGAAAGGTGAAACTAGATAGAAGAAAACCAAATTAGCCATCCGAAAACTTAGAACCAACTAATGAAGAAGATGACCAAGTCACATACCATGATATAATAGCCACCTTGCTCACCCTTGTAGTGTACTCTTGGCACACCATGGCTGCCACCTACGGTGCTGGAAAAATTCCAAAGGATTCTCATTGTATAACCAATCATAAATACCAATCTACTCCACAAAACAACTAGAGAGACAAAAGAGTTAAGAATCAGCAAACAAAAGGGAAGAATTAAAAGAATCAATCATCTCACTCACTCGTACACTCGCCACTCGTCTGGTGGTCCCCTATGCTCAAATTTCAATGCGACCTGAAAGAGATAAAAGCTGAGCTTTTCAGACATTAAACTAACAGATAGTAAAAAGATTAAAAAATTTAAAAATATCACTACTCATGGAATAACGGCAGGACAATGTTACCTCCACAGCTTCAGGTCCAGTTCTCTCATTCATATTTTCACCACTAACACGGCGACCAACATATACTTGTCCATATCCACCCTTCCCCAGTTTTCTTCCTACTTTATACAAAGGGGAACCGCCCACTTGAACCTGTCACCATAACGAGTAAAATAGCAATACATCATAGTTGAAATGCTTTTATTCAATTCAAATGATCATTTTTATATAAAGGAGCTCCCGTTTTAAAGGAGTCCACAACAAAGTGCGCTTATAATGCGTTGGATTTCATAAGAGAACAAATATTACAAACCTTAGGAAGAGGAGGGGTATCCCACTTATTATCGCTGCTCCAAGCTCCGCTATCATCATCATCATCCATTTTCTTCTTCCCCGTTTCTTCCTTCTCCCCTCCACCACTGGCCCCACCGCCTGTGGTGCCAACCCCAAGAAGAGCTTCGTCCAAACTCCTTTTCGATTCCTCTTCCTTGGCCGGCACAACTACACTGTCATTGACCACATCCACCTCCGCTTGCTTCTGCCGCTTGTTATACTCCCGACCTGCCGCCGCCTCCGCCGTTCTCTTCCTTGTCGTCGTCGGAATAGCTTCGCCTTCTTCCATCGGATTAGGTTGCTTCTTCTATTGCTGTTGCTTCGCTACTGCTCAGCCCTTGTGCAGTCCACTACGTTGCACCGGCATCGTTCATCCTTCAAATCCCATCCCACTCTCAGGAATACCAAATACAATGTGGCAAAAAATAGAAACTTTGCGGCGCTATGTCACTCTACCGCCTTCCGATGACCACCGTCAAATCCAGCACGAACAACTCCCACCCGGGAGGGGAAAAAAAAAAAGGAGATTCAGAGAAGTGATTCAGAACCAGTCGATTCCTGCCGGAATGCAGCACTGCAATGAAGGTTAGGGCTTTGTAAATGATTACACTGAAAATGAAGGAATGAAGGCGGGAAAGCGTCAAAGGAGAGAGAGAGAGGAGATGAAGTGGAGGGAATGCTCGATTACTTCCAGAGAAAGATAACTCAGCAAATATAATGCTCTGCGCGAAAAAAGATGACTGAATTTATGATTACGTGTGTTCGTGTTCCCTGACATTCTCTTGAGACCGTTGATTATCGCAATCGGACGGATAGATAACGCTTAGAAAACTGTAATCATTATATTTAAAATTAAGTGAGTAACATTTTAATTTAATTACTTTCTTCTGTTTTAACCAATTATGAACAATTTTCCGATATTTCAATCCAAAATACTGTAAGACTGGACTAGTTTGAAACATTAGTTGGATTAGTGGTTTGAAATGAATCAGTTAGAAGTCAACTGATTAAAATAATACTACTTCCGGTTTTAATTATAAAAGATAATTGACTAATTTGAAGAGATTAAAAAAATAAGTTAAGTTATTTATTTGCAATAAATATGTATTGTCTCTCCTAAAAAATCCTTACTAATCAAGTGTGTTAGTTAAAATTACTATTATTAGAAGGATTACTTTAAGAAAAAAGACATAAATATTAAAGACAAAGTGGATTAGGACTTTATATTTAAGATTAAAATAAAAATCAAATAAAATTTTATATTAAGAACCAGAAGTAATACTACTTCTAATTTTAATTATAAGATTTCGTTTATAAATTATAAATAAGATCTTATAGTTAACATCAGAACTATAGACGGTGTGTTATAATTAAGATTAGATATGGTATAATTTATTTAAAATATAATCAATTTAATGACATCAAAAATTAAATAAAAATAAAATTCAAATAAATGCCAAATGCATTTTGTTCATATTATTTGACATACAAGAGGTACAGACGTGTAGCCGTGCAACATCAAATCAAGACCCCGTCTTTTTCAACCTCCCAAAAGGACATGTTCACACTTTCTCGGTGCAGATTTCAAAATTTTCAATGAGTTTTAAAGCATCCTCAAGAATTGATTGCATATTTGCAGTAGAATTGCATCTTTTACCTACAATTTTTTTTTCTCTCTTTGTTATTTATAAATTATTCTTCCATTTTTCATCGGGAAAATGACAGATAAAGAAGTTTAAAAATGTGAAATGTCAATTTGAAAAGCTAAGAAAATATAATTACAGATAGGGAAATCCTTCCCAAATTGGAATTTTGAAATTCAGTGAAATGACAAAAATGCCTTTTGTCTTTTTTTTTTTTTAAAAAAATCTCAGCCCCTTACCGGTGGCTGGCGACCGACAACCACCACCGACGACTGGCCTCCGGCGGCCGTCGACCACCTCTGGCCACCGGCACCGGCCACTGGTGTGGTGGCTGCCGGTGAAGGATTTTTATAACAATATTTTTTTTTTGAATGGGATAATATGGTTTTAAGTGGCAGGGGTGGGATTTGATTCCACAACCCCTTGACCACTTGGGCCAACAAAAAGGAAGATGGCCATTGGGTCATTAAAGATTTCTTAATTTTATAATGCAAACAAAAATATAAGTTAATTAATTCTTTTACTATGACTCCAGCACGTGACAACAATTTATCTGAGGATGACAAGTCTTAATTGAGAAATAACAAGTCTAAATTTGATATTAACAAAGCAACTTTTTCTTATACATAACAGGTAGCAGCATGTACATTAACTAAAAATGACCATAATTGATTTAAAAACAATACGTCTTTACTGAAAAATAACAAGTCTAAACTTGATACTAACAATGCAACTTTTTCTTATACATAACAAGAAATAGCATGTACGTTAATTAAAAATGACCATAATTTATTTGAAAATAACACGTCTTTACTGGAAAATGACAAGTCTAAACTTGATATTAACAAAACAACTTTTTCTCATACATAACAAGAAACACCGGTGAGGGGCTGGGATTTAAAAAAAAAAAAAGACAAAGGGCATTTTTGTTATTTCACTGAATTTCAAAATTCCAATTTGGGAAAGACTTCCCTATCTGTAATTACATTTCCTTAGTTTCCCAAATTGGCATTTCACATTTTCAAACTTTTTTATCTGTCATTTTCCCTTTTTCATCTCCTTTTTTCTCTTGAATAAAATTAAAAAATAAACATTAAATATTTTATAAATAATTTATATTTAAGATCACTTTTTTTCCTTCTAAAAGTGACTTATAATAACTTTTGCCGTTATTTCTTTTTCTTTTTTTTTCGTTTTAAACGGGCATTATTCCCTCCATAGCCGCGATCCATTAGGACGATGAATTTATTGTAACGCCAGAACCCATCTGAACAAATTAATGGGGATTATCTTCCTATGTTTTTCAGGAGAAAACGTTGTTAAAAAAAAAAAATGTTTTGAGTGGACGTTCAATAATAAAACACAAGATTTAATTGAAAATGCATAAGTAATTTTAATTAATTTTTTTATAATAACACATTGTCTAGACATTTATTTAATTTGAAGAGGGAATAAATTTTCTTAACGAAGCACACCAAATATTAAGAGAATGATATAAATTTAAGGGAAAATTGCAAATAAAGACCCCTCAATATATAAAATAGCAATCAGAGACCCTGAATTTGAGAAATTGCTCACAAGGACCCGGTCCCAATTTGCAATTATGAAATCATGGCCAAATTACCAAAATACCCTCTGTTTTTCTCTCTTTCTTCCTCTCCAGATCATCTTCTTCCCGACCTTGCCTCCTCATTTTCCTCTCTCTCTTCGTTCTCTCTTTCCTTTCCAAGTTTCCTTCCCTCTCCTCACTCTTTTCCCAAAGTATATAGAACTCACAATGTCTTCGGTGGTCCTCTTCTCATTGTCATCCCCCATCACTTTGTTCTTATCTTGCTTAGCTGCTCTTTTGTCGACAATGAAGCCTCTTCCATCATTCTCTCTGTTGCTGTGGAAGGAGAGGAGAGTCGGGAGTTTGAGGGAGAGTGACAGTCATTTGCAATGCTTGTAATGTTTGCTTGCAATGTGTGCGGTGATTGCTTGATGCTGAGATAACGCCCAATAAATCTGGATTTTTATTCTTCATTTCTATTTTGATTTTCAGCTTGTGTTCGTAATTGAAAATAACGAGTTTGATAAGTTGTTGAAAATAACAAGTTGACAAGTTCTGATACCCACTTCACGACAAGTTCAGTAATGCGAATAACAAGTTTAGCAAGGCGAATAACAACTTCTGATAAGCAATTCATAGAAATTCGAGTTTCTCTGTTAAAATGACAGCATTTTCAGATTTCTTTAGCAGATGACAAGTTCTGATACACAATTCATGACAAGTTCAGTAAGGCGAATGACAAGTTTAGTAAGGCGAATGACAACTTCTGATAAGCAATTCATAGAAATTTGAGTTTCTGTGTTAAAATGACAGGTTCCCAGTAGGTTTTCATACTTTTTCTGTTAAAATGACTGGATTTCCATATTGATTTATCAAATGACAGGTTTACAATAGAAAATGACAAGTTTTCATAAGATTTTTATGCTTTTTTTTGCTGGAATTACAATTTGCACATTTCTGACAGCAACAACTTCTGATAAATACGAAATGACAAGTTTAGAATGAAAAATGACAAATTAAGTATAGCAAATGACAAGTTCCCACAATGTTTTCATACTTTTTCATACTTTTTCTGTTGGAATTATAATTTGCACATTTCTAATAGCATCCACTTTTGATAAACATGAAATGACAAGTTCATAATGGAAAATGACAAGTTAAGTATGGCAAGTGACAAATTCCCATAATGTTTTCATACATTTTCATACTTTTTCTGCTGGGATTACAATTTCCACATTGCTGATAGCAATCACTTTTGATAAACAGTAAATGACAAGTCCACAATAGCGAATGACAAATTAAGTATGTAAAATGACAAGTTCCCATAACGTTTCCATACAATTGTAAATTTCTCTGTTAAAATAACAATGTGCAGATTTCTGACGGCAAACACTTATGATAAACAGTAAATTACGAGTCCATAATAACGAATGACAAGTTAAGTATGTAAAATGACAAGTTCTCATCACGTTTTCATACAAATGTAAATTTCTCTACTGAAATAACAATGTTCAGATTTCTGACAGCAAACACTTCTGATTAACATCTTTCATCATCAACTTCACCTCTCATTTCCTCTTAATGTATAAAACTATAGCACCAGAACTCTCATAAGCCCCTCAAGAAGCATGCTCATATCAACACCAGTGGCAAATGCACTACGATGATCATATCCACTCACAAGTGCATCCTCAACCATGAAATCCCAAATATAAATTGCCACATCATATGAACAAGAAACCATCAAATTCTACATATAAAACAAGAACTTTATTCGTTTAGCACTGTATTTAGGGCTCGTTTGTTCCTCACATACCACATCTTGATCGATTTTTCCACCGAAATACAATCATCATACTTGATTTCCACAATTTAGAGCTTGTTTGCAATTATCAGAAGTGGACGCTGTCAGAAATGTGCAAATTGTAATTATAGCAGAAAAGTATGAAAAAGTATGAAAACATTGTGGGAACTTGTCATTTGCTATACTTAACTTGTCATTTTTCATTCTAAACTTGTCATTTCGTATTTATCAGAAGTTGTTGCTGTCAGAAATGTGCAAATTGTAATTCCAGCAAAAAAAAGCATAAAAATCTTATGAAAACTTGTCATTTTCTATTGTAAACCTGTCATTTGATAAATCAATATGGAAATCCAGTCATTTTAACAGAAAAAGTATGAAAACCTACTGGGAACCTGTCATTTTAACACAGAAACTCAAATTTCTATGAATTGCTTATCAGAAGTTGTCATTCGCCTTACTAAACTTGTCATTCGCCTTACTGAACTTGTCATGAATTGTGTATCAGAACTTGTCATCTGCTAAAGAAATCTGAAAATGCTGTCATTTTAACAGAGAAACTCGAATTTCTATGAATTGCTTATCAGAAGTTGTTATTCGCCTTGCTAAACTTGTTATTCGCATTACTGAACTTGTCGTGAAGTGGGTATCAGAACTTGTCAACTTGTTATTTTCAACAACTTATCAAACTCGTTATTTTCAATTACGAACACAAGCTGAAAATCAAAATAGAAATGAAGAATAAAAATCCAGATTTATTGGGCGTTATCTCAGCACCAAGCAATCACCGCACACATTGCAAGCAAACATTACAAGCATTGCAAATGACTGTCACTCTCCCTCAAACTCCCGACTCTCCTCTCCTTCCACAGCAACAGAGAGAATGATGGAAGAGGCTTCATTGTCGACAAAAGAGCAGCTAAGCAAGATAAGAACAAAGTGATGGGGGATGACAATGAGAAGAGGACCACCGAAGACATTGTGAGTTCTATATACTTTGGGAAAAGAGTGAGGAGAGGGAAGGAAACTTGGAGAGGAAAGAGAGAACGAAGAGAGAGAGGAAAATGAGGAGGCAAGGTCGGGAAGAAGATGATCTGGAGAGGAAGAAAGAGAGAAAAACAGAGGGTATTTTGGTAATTTGGCCATGATTTCATAATTGCAAATTGGGACCGGGTCCTTGTGAGCAATTTCTCAAATTCAGGGTCTCTGATTGCTATTTTATATATTGAGGGGTCTTTATTTGCAATTTTCCCTAAATTTAAGGTTAAAAGGCTATCATTTTGGTGTTTAGCTTTCCTACTCTACTTCAATTTCATCTTAAATACGACAAACGACGCATATCAACAGCCCGTCTAGCTCAGTCGGTAGAGCGCAAGGCTCTTAACCTTGTGGTCGTGGGTTCGAGCCCCACGGTGGGCGTGTATGCTTTCTTAAAAATTTTAGCTTTGTTTTTTCCCCATGGGCCCAAATACCCATTTCAATCCTCCAATATCATTAATGAATAATATTCAGAGCAGCCCATTGTACATTGGCCCTATACTCTGTCACCAGTAAACCCAAAATAAGCTCGTTTGTTGGAGATGATTTTATTTTGCATTATCAGGAATGCTTTCTTTGATATCGTGTGTGTGTTGGGTTTGTGCGCGCGCGGGTTCAAACCCGCTCCCTTGCATCTCAAAAAAAGAATGCTTTCTTTCTCTCTCTTTTTTTTCTGTAATCAATGTTTAGAAAATTGAAAAAAAATTGAGGAATATTTAGTGTAGGAAAAATATCAAAACTTGATTGAAATTCTGAACACTTTTTCATATAAAAGTTATATAAAAACTTAAATAATTAATCAACGTTTAAAACATGAATTTTTTTTTGTTGCCAACTTCAAAACATGATTAAAAGATTCTCATATTGTATTTTTTAAAAATGTGTTTAAAAAAAACATTTGAGTTAATAAGGAAGGTAGTTTGCTCTGACAAAACATGCCGAAATAGGTTATTTATTTGTTTAGACGGTTAATAAAAGAATGAATGGAAATATATTTTAGGAGGGGCAGGACTTTAATTCTAAAGGTGGTTTCAATAAAATCATAACTATCTCAAATAGCAGTATATAATATCTCTGTATAAATATTTTTTGGACAACAATATCTTTTTATGATAAAAATAAATAAAAAGGACATCTATTTATTTCATTCTTAAATAAAACATGGGAAAAATTAGTGGATCCACGTAAAAGTCCAATAATTGAGCAATAGTTGCCTGCCTTCTATTAGCTCCTTAATTCGTTTGTCCTTTTTCAATAAACTCAAATCTAGAAGACCACTTTAATTTACATTTTTGTGCCAATTAAATTTGTCCATTTATATTTCATCTTTCCGTCATTTTGAAACACTTCTCAATCATTGAATTGTCTTTTTTCTAACTTCCTATAGTTTATTTATAAAGCGAACGCATCTTTTGTCCATCAACAGTTGCAAGCAAATATCTTGGAAAATATTGCTACTTCATAAAAAGATTTTGAGAACAATAATCTTGTTTAAGAATATCACTGTCATCAGTCTTAAATATAAGAAAATTTATATTATTTTAAAAATATCCTTTAATTATTTATATTGAAAATCAATTCTTTAATAAGTTAAACTCTTTAATTAACTCTTACATTTAGTATCGAATCCAGTAATATATCTAATAATTAAATCATCAACTCAATATTTTAACTTTGGCCAAAAAGAGCGGGGAAAAAACTCAATATTTTAACTTGCATTTGCATATATCCCACGTTACACTTCCTCGTTTTGATTATATTTGCTATGAAAACACACTTATATGCATACATACCCCACGCACACATATGGGGCATATTATAATTATAAATGGGTTGAATATTGAATAATTTAGTGGACACATGGCAGTCTCACGAATAAACAAGATCTGTAATTAGGACACTGTTAGAGGAAAAGAAAACTTAGCATTAATGGGAAAAAAATAGCCGACTCGATGAGTTTTTGTCTACATGCATGAATATATATATATATATATAGAGAGAGAGAGAGAGAGAGAGAGAGATTGAGAGAGAGAGCAAAATATCTCCCTTCAGATTTTCCCGTAGGTTTTGAAAGCACTTTTGCAAACCAATGCATATTTCTACCACACAAAATTAATAACTATGCTAATTCCAAGTTATTTAGTTTTCTGAACCTTGCTCTTCTCTTTATGGATGACTTTAATAAATTTTCTTCCTTATTAAAAAATTACTCTCTGTAAGAAGGGAAAACAAAAGCTATAATTATACGAAGAAAATCAATAAATTATGCAAGTGATTTCTATTTAGTTTACCTCAGTTTCATGTTGTGTTCTTATATCACATTCCAATATAATATACGACAAATTAAATGATCAAATAAATCAATCACTTACATATAAATTATAAATAAAATTATAAATCGACTTTGCCTTGCATACGTGTTAAATTAATAACCACTAAGTTTAATAATACTATTAAAAATAGAAACAGTGATTTAATACTGATCTTATCCCCCGACGTTCAAATTCAAAATTGACCAAAATATTAAAAGAATTTAGTTTTATATATAATAATCCTGGACTTATTATTTGATGCCACAGGGAAATGGGACCACACCAGAGATTAGTCCGCAGAGAAATATGCTAAGGTGTACATATGAAATAGCTACACAATATTAGTTTAATTAAAGTCATAGATCACTTAATAATGATTAACTTCAAATTCAAAACCAAATTAAAAAAAAACCAAAATCTTAATCATATATACAGATGGGGTTGTATTATCATCATGCATGTCTATTAAAGTGATATGGACGGACCAACAACTTCCAATTATTAAAGATAAAACAATTAAGACAAACATTCCAAAAAACTCAAGTATTTATGAATAATGATCTTCCAAGTGTGTAGGGGAGAGATTAAATATATTAATATGCACAGAAACTTTGATTATTGGGATCGTGATCTTTTATTAGGTTATGGTGCCTAAGAAAAATACCCCAAAGCCCAGTTTTGTCACCACACAACCAGTTTGTATTGGAAACAAAATGATCCAGCTAGCCCTGCCTCTTCCTTTCGTTCGGCTCTAAGCTTGTAAAATGTACTCCTTCAGTTCTTAATATAAGACCTATTTAACTAATTTGATTAAATTAAAGAAGTTAGGTAAGTTAGTTCATTATAAGAAATGTGACATATTTTTTCTAAAATACCATAATCATCTTTCTTAGTACCTCATCTTCCTCTCCTACCTGATTATGGTTGATGGAGTATCCATATAAGTAATTTAGAGAAAATTGATAAATATGAGAAATATGTCTTATATTTAGGACTAAAACTAACTTAATAATTGAGTCCTATATTAAGGATAATAGGAGTATTATTAGATCTACTTCTCTACTCCTCAATATCAATGCAAGGACTTTTTTAGTACCTCGTGATAATTAAAAGATTAGTTAATTTAATTACCGAAAATAAATTTGTCAATAATAATTTGCATTATTTTTTCATAGTTACCCGGCCCTCAAAGGAATCATTGGAACCCACTGTCTTGATGATCTACTTTCGCCTCATCAAGTACTTTGTTTGTAAATCAAAAATAATTAATGCAACAGACAATTTCGAGAGGAGAGTTTAATAAAAAGGATTGAGACAAACTTCTCAAAAGGTTGCTGTAAAAAGGATGAGATAATTGTATTAAAAAAGGATTAGATAAAATCTATTTTTTCTGGCTGGTCGGATCAGAGGGAATATTATTGTTAACATGTTTTCTAGTACCCCTTTAGTCCTAGTTATGAGGTAGAAGGTGAATTTTTTTTTTATCCTTTTTACAAGTCACATAATTGAATTTTTAGTATAAATGTACTATTTTATCCCTCATAAATTATCACATAGATTGTTATTTTTTAAAATAATGTATATATTAAATATGAATAAAGTTAGAAAGTTATTAAATTTTCAGATAAAATTAATGATATTTAAAATTTTTGTTTATTTTGATAAAACATGTTGGAAGTAATTTATAAATAAGATTATAAAACATTCATTGGAATTTAAAACAAGCCACATTGTTAGTGTGTTCTCGATCAAAATGAAATTTGAACTCAGGCTAAGCTTCCAAGTTAACTAAAGTAGCAAGAAATTAATTAGTATTAATCGGGTAAATTAAGAAAAGAGCATGCATGTTTATGAAAGAGACATTGGGAAGAACTCAACAGTTCATTAGAGCAGCCTTTTAAGGTTTAAACTTTTTTTTTGTGAACAATTAATAGAGAACTTTTCTTTTTCCTTTGGAACATTATTGATGGAGAACAACGTAAATTGGCTTTCAAATAAAGCTTAGAAAAGGGTAAAAGTATGTCTGCGTTTAAGCTTTTAAGAAGTTGATTATATGGCTTATTGGTGCTTTGATTCTGGTCATGTGAACATTTCAGTCCGCCTAAACATTGGCAAATTTAAACAGTTAACCTCTTGCAGTATCAAATCTAGTTTGCAATGTAATTAAATCGTATATTTACGATGGTATATTATAAACTGGAAAAAAAATTTCAACTTTGACCCCATTCAAATTTGTCTCCCATCTATATTTTCCATATTGATATTCAATCCCTTCTAGAAAGCACCCTATATTTTGGACTAGAGGGAGTATATGACTTTCGAAAGGTGATCCATAAATTAAAAAATAATAATTATTGATAACTACATTAAAAAAAAAATCATTATCATTGATCTGCATGCATGCATGCTAGCTAAATTTCCGCGGCATATTTGAAAATTAAATCATGATTAGTGATATGAATTAAAACACTATGGTATAAGACCTTACTCTATCTTGGGCAATTATATCCCTACTTCTCATTAATCGGCCCAGCCTAATTATTTTTCAAAGGTAAGCATTTAAATGAACTTTTGCAAGAGAACTTTTATAGAAAGCAATGCAATGCTGGCAGACAGCTAAAAAGTTCGATTCTGTAATCATTTTATCTCCGCACGCAATTAAAGGAAGCATCTTATAATTAATAGTAGTAAAATCTACATCTATTACTTGCTCCGTTTTTTTTCTCATTATTTCTTTTTTTTAAAACAAGACAAAATTCCCACCCCCCCTTCATATGGAAATCCCGTGTCAATCTTCGTAGATTTCAAACTGTGTACTCGTTGTTCAAGTCTTGGCTTTGATTAATTAAAATTAATATTAATTTTGGTTGAGTTTGTATATATAAAGTTTGGACTGTCCCAGAAGTTTCTATACGAGAGCGATGCGCAAATTAAAATTATGACGACGAGTTAAGGAGCAATTGGTGCAATTTGTCTCAATACAATATTAATAAATATCGATTTGCAACTTAAACGTTGAATTTGGGAATTCTGTGTCCTCGTCATTACATAATGCTCTCAGATTTTGATTCAAAGTCTCAAGTTACTCTTTTATAAAACACAATTCTTCAAACTTGGACCAACATATTCATATACGTTAGTAATTAAGTTGACATCATGAAAATTTATGCCAGATATGCATATTCAAATATTCAGAATTCTATATATGGCATGTTTATGCAACAAAAATAAAAAATTATTTATGCATTTTATTAATTAGCTCGAAAAATTAGATCACAAAATAATAATCGAGGAGCTATCCAATTCGTCCAAGAATCATAAAACAGAGAAAATCAAGTGAGCCTCTTTTACATGCATAATGTGAAAAATAAGTGGTATTATTTATGATTTTTACGTAAAATGTTTTTAAAAATATCAGATTTACAATAAAGTCTAATAAAAGATACTAACACTCTTGTATATTATCGAAATAATATATGTATATTTAAAGTTGAAAAAAATGAATATTTAAGTATTTAAAAGTCAGAATGAATGTCGTATTGACAACTTTTCATTGATTTGTTGTATTAAAATTATTATGGTAGACCGATAAAAAATTATTATGATATAATAATAAAATTATTACACGTGAAGCATGTTAAAAGAACGAGGAATAGACGGCTTCAAAAGGTACGTGACACGTTTCCCATTTACAGGCCACCCATTTATTATATTTCTTAATTTCACCGGAGATTACTTGAAGCAAAGTCTAAATGATTATTAAAAAAAAAACAAGAAAGAAAGAAAGTCCACGTCTTTGCCCTCCAAAAATAAAAATCTGTATGATATATGTAATTTAATATATATTTATATAAATAAGTTTTTCTTACACAATTATTATTGGCTGAAATCGACATCTTTGGACTTGGTTCTTACTGATTCTTTGTAACATTTTTGACTTGCAAACACAAGCACTTAATTTTATCTCTATTTTTTTCATAGTCACCCTCATTTATTGTCTCATTGTTGTCTACTTGTCTTCTTTCACCGTTATTTAAATTAACTACCATGCGTCAGCCAGTAAAATGATATCATATTTAATTGAACATAGTATTAATTAAAAATCAATGTCTTGAAGAAAAAAAAATTCACACGGAAGTGCTCATATTGGGGAAAATACAAGCCCATTAAAACCAGCAATGGGGCGGAAGGCTTTGTAATCTAATGGCATTAGCACTTTCTATAAGTGAGAGGATACGGGTTAAATCCTACTTATAATTTTAGACTGTTAGTGCCTGCTTCTTTAATTAAAAAAAGAAAAACAACAATGAGATAATTTAGAAGAAAATTAATCGCCTGATATTTAATTAAAATCTGCATAACCATGGAGCTAAACCAACCCTGGCCTTGTTTTGGTTTTAATTAGATATTTGCTTTTAAACTAAACTCCCTTGTTTTGTTATGCACTACCATTTGGATCGCATACGTAATTAAGGTATTAGGTAAAGCCTAAAGGCTAAAGGCTAAAGGTGAATTCAATGGTTTTAATTATTGAGTAATTAAATTAAACAAAGTGAATATTGCGGAGCCACTCACTTTGTTTCCTTGTTTATATGTGATCTTCCCCATCACACTTTCTTGCAATTAAAGCAACCACTTACCATATTTATATTTAATAAATAAATATAAACACCACAATGGTTGGTTTGATCTTATGGGCGGATATGAATTCAGTATTCAACGATGATCTAAGACACGTTTTGTTTAATCAGTATTTGTTTAATCCGTTTCAGTTTAATTTTAATACTTTAAATTATTATTATTATTTTCAGATTAATGAGAATTAACATATTATTTCTATTTTAGTCTGAATTCAATGAAAATGATTTTTAAGAAAAGTACAATATAGCAACTTATACATGAGTGACAAGAATCTCCTTTGCTCTTGTCCTCTTTATAGAATACAAATAACTGAACTACATGAATAAAAATGGTTAAAATTTTAAAATGATTGAGATAAATATGAAAAAATATTACTTATTTATTAAAAACAATCTTATTTATGAAGAAAAAGTAATTGAATGATTAATGCGATAAGGCTAACTAATAATTAATAAGAAAAATATGAAAAATGATTCTAATTTTAGACATATTAGTAGCCTCTCTTATGAATAAGAACGTGCCATACATTAAAAAAAAAAATCTCCTATATAAGACCAGAGGGAGTAATTCTACTAGCAAGTAGTTAAAAAACTATCACAAAAGGAGTATGAACATGATACAATTGTTAATTAATGAAGTGTTAATAATAATAAAATCTGTAGATAATCTGAAATATTGAAAAGGGAAAAGAAGCAAGCATTAAGTAGGAAAAACAAATAATAAAAGCAAAGGGATTAAAAGCAAATAAAGGCAAAAGGGGCCAAGTTAGGGAAAGGCAACAATATTTAGGACTTAGGAGGGAAGAGACAGCCTACACACTCACTTTAATTCACATGTGAGTGGAATCCTATCATATCACTACAACTAATTTATGCAAGTGCCGTTCTTGCTGTAAATTAAACCCTTCTCAATTCTTTATTACCAAATCACACTTTAATTTGATCACATTATATATATACACACCACATACACACTTCTATGATTTTATTTATAAGCTACTTCTGTATTACATAAATCAAGAAAAAACACTACTTCTGCCTTAAAATTTAACTATTTTTTAATTCTATCCATAATTAATACATACATTTTTAAAAAGTAATAAATAAAGATAACACAGTACATTCATATTAAAAAAATTAACAAGTTGACTTATAATAAATAGGATCAAGAAAAATATTTCCATATCTTTCACCAATTGACCTCTTTTACATTTCTTTTTGAATTCTTGGGATACCCTTCCTTCTTTATCGTACAATAATCTGTCCCCAACTTTGCTCATTTTACATTTTGGGGTCTGCGTCGCCTATAAAGTCACGTACTCAAAAGCACACGAATGTGAAAACATAAGGTAATACAAATCCTTTTTTCAAGCATTAGAGAATACGTACAAATTAAATTCTCATATTTTAAATAATTTGATATATATTAATTAAACTATAATACTTTAAATTCATCATAAACATGTTTATAATTAATTGCGATAAGCATTCATGATTCATCCTAAATAAAATATTAAAAAAAGTGGAATAAGAAAAAGAGAAAAGATCAATTGAATTATATATGAATCTGTGTGCGAGAGAAATTCTGCAAGGAAGAATATTATGGCCATATTCAGAAATTCCTTGAGTACAAGAGAGGTTGTACTTGTACGAACATGAGGGTAGCTCAGGGAAGATTCAATTATTCTCTCAAGTTTCTTAGGCCAGCATACAACATTCGTCTTCGTATTAATTTAAATTTTTCATAATTATAAAGAATTAATATATACATTTTTGTTTAATTAGATACAGACGGATGACTATTGCACGACCTTCTACTTGTAGGGGAGTATTTATTCTGCCAAGAGCATTGATATTAATTCATGCATGTTAATCAGCTTGAATTGAAAC
Source organism: Neltuma alba (assembly GCF_004799145.2). Taxonomy (NCBI): domain Eukaryota; kingdom Viridiplantae; phylum Streptophyta; class Magnoliopsida; order Fabales; family Fabaceae; genus Neltuma; species Neltuma alba. Next base: position 346 of record NW_021633058.1, on the reverse strand, counting down.
CCTATATACTATTTCCTTTTCTAAGAAAAATCATACTATTTTCGGGTCATTAATATATAAATCTATTTTTAACTAATTTGAGAGTAGATTAGAAAAATATGTAAATTAGTTATTTGTCAAAATATGTGTTGGTTTAATTTTTCCAAATATCTTCTTAAACCATTTGTATTGAAAACTATCTTTTAATGCAAACCCTCTTAACATACGCAATCGATATGATAATTTGGATACAAGCGAACGAAATCAACTGGATTATATATTACTATTACAGCATCATCGTCATCCTAACAAGTTACATTATCTAACTCTTCTGTAACATTTTATGAAACTCTCAAGAACGTGACCC
>NW_021633057.1:0-59132 GCF_004799145.2 Neltuma alba | reverse complement strand
TGGTCCTTAGAAGGTCGCCCAGTGCATAACCTGATGGATTACCAACATCCCTTACCAACTGAACTTTGTGCCATACTGACCATCCTGTAATATAAATCAAACGCCGAGCTTGACGTATGGCATCAAAAATGTCTCTCCAACATTTTCCATGTGCATAATACATCCTTGGTCAAGTATGACATTAGGGAGGCAGCCATCTGGAACATGGGCATCTTGATATAGAGTGACAGTTCCACTTTTCCTTAAAGGAAAATAAGTGCCAGGAACTCCAGCGTATTCTGGTCCTGCTCCAACGCCTTGGTGATAAATGCTCAGTCTCTCAATTGGGATGTACTGAATGGATAAGCTCAAGACAGCACCTGGCTTACAAGGCTTCCCATTATTATTCAGCACGGGATAGGTCCCTTCTATTCTTTCCCCTGAGTATATTTGTTCCACAGGAATTGATACAGTGCCAATGAACTGTGAACCTACCACATCACTGTCTTTAACAACAAAGTGCACTTCAGCAGCATTATGTGCAACAGGAACATGAAAATGTTGAGTCCAAACAGGATTCTCACTGTTGCTAATCACAAAAGTCCTTGCAATTACAGCATTGGATACTGAAATTGTTACATAAGGATCACTAGTAATCTTCTTACTCATAGTTCCCTCAATTTTGTTGCCCATATTTCCTGGTAATTTACCAAACATATCCCCTAAAGTTTTGTGGAACATGTCCATATTTGGAAGATTTTTGGCTTCAAGAACCCATATATCTAAATTTCCATGTAGGAGCAAAACTTTCAATGACCCTTTATTCCGTGATGGAACAATCTGCAAGCTCTGACTATGCCTCGAATCATTAAATGAGCCTGAATAAGATGACAGTTTAGATGAATCGATCCGACCAGAGTAGGAAGATCCACATCCAGAGAATGAGTTATTGGGATAACCATAAAATTCCTCTCTCTTATCTTGGTGGGGAACTGAAACGGAATGTGCCAGTTGCTGCCCTACAGGTGCAGGGGGTGATGCAGGAGCGGTTGGCTGGCTATCAGACAAGCTAACTTTTCCCATAAGATCATCCAAAGGTGGGTATGCAGAAGTCCTAGAAGGACTGAAACTATGACTACTTTGCAACGATATTTCCCCAGCAGAACTCATTCTCTCATGCTGGGGAGAACCAGAGAAGCTATTTGCACGTGAATGGGAAAGAGATTGACTCTGGGGATATGGACCTGCCTCGGTTTGTTGGGGAGGATAATGAGATGATCCATACTGAAAACTATGAAGGTGGGGAGGCTGAGGGGTGTTATGAATCCCTGAAGGAATGGGGTATGGATAAGGATAAGGAGAGGAGCAGAATACGGTGGTGGAGGGGGATAATTAAAGTCAGATGGTGGACTAGTATAGCTATAATCCGGCGGTGGAGGGGGCCGGCTATAGTCTGGTGGTGGAGGGTAACGGCTATGATCAAATGGTGCAGGAGGTGGGGGATAGGGATGGTTGAAGGAATGTGAATGATTGAATGCATAAGGGTAAGGAGGAGGTGCCGTTGGATCTGAAGCTGGAGGTGGATAAGGAGGAGGAGGGCTACTATGGTATCCATAGGGGCTTGGGTACCGGTGTGGTGATGAAGACGCAGAATTATCCATGATTAAACTACAGAACTCTCAGCTCAAAAAAAACAAAAGAAAAAACTACAGAACTCTACTTTTGATGATGCAAAGTAGATAGATCGTTTGAGAAATGGAAATGGGATTATGGTAAGGAGGATCAACTTCAACCGGATTAGAACAGATACCAAAAGAATTGCAGTTTAGCACAGAAAAAAACTGCGAAAGTTCTTAATTCTTATTTCTTCAATAAGATAGTTGCGATTAATAGCATAAAATTAATGTTAGCACATCGCAAGACTGACCAAATATCGATGATGGCTCTGAGCCTCCATGGGACAAGAATTGAAGAAACGTATAATCGACAAAGGCGAGATTTCTTTAAAGCCAAAAAGGGAGAGTTTACCTACGCTTTAGAAAAACGAAGGTTTGACGCAATCCAAAGTATTGTACACGGAAGCTTCAAAGAAGAGTAGGCGCATGATGAAAATTCAGGGAGACTGATATGGGACTCTCTCTCCATTGACAACGTGTACAAAGCCCCCAAGCCTTTTTCCCCCCTGTGCCACAACAGACACAAGCTCCCCAGTCACCACGCTTGATGGCAGGTTTGGAAGTTGAAAGAAAATGACATTGATTGTACCAAAAGAAAAATGGCATTGAAGTTAAAGCTTATAAAATATAATTATCTGGTAAAAAAGCTAAAAAAAAAATTACAGAACTTTGTTTTTTTTAGAGAAGTTTCTTTAATTTAAGATAATATTTCAGACATTCACCAAAGAAAAAAAAAGATAATATTTCAGACATGTTTGTACAAAAAAAAACCTTAAATAAAATTTTATAATGAAACTTAATGAAGTAGGAATTTAATATAATAAATAATAAATTAGTCACTGTAATTCATAATTATTTTTCTTTAAATTTTATGAATTTGAAAACAATTATTTTATTAAAATTATTTAAATATTACTATAATTAATTATTTAAAGTTCTTTAAATTGGAAGTGGGGTAAGCAGGCAACTAGATCACAAATGATGAATTAATAATTTTAAATTTTAGTTTATATTTGCACATAATAAAATTGAGAATTTTTAACAAAATATTCCTCACGGTATTGAAATTGGATTAAAGCGTACATTCTGACAATAGAAATGGATCTTTGTGTAATTTTAGCAACAGAAACGCGATGTTGTTATATTTTATTCTATAGTTTATGATATAATATTCAAATGTTTTGAGATATTTTCATTTATTATTCTTTTAAAAATAATATTGAAAATCCATCTAATAATTTTTTATACTGTTATCTAGAAAGTATTTGGAATGATTTAAATATTTTATACTAAAAATGTTTTCACTTTTTAAATTCCATCCTCAAATAAAATTTCAATTAGCCTTCTTTTTCTGTCTTTTGGCCGAACAACTTAGCCTCCTTGTCAAAATAATATAAAGAAAGTGCATCCAGAAAGGAGAATCCAAGTTCAGAATTAAGTCACACCGAACCCTTTCATATCTCTTTCCAAGTGGCAATATATATATATATATAATCACTGGAATTTTTATTATTATTAAGAATCACATTCAATACAGTTATGTTAGAGCATTTTGATGTATCTGTAGTCGTTATATTTCAAAAAAAACCCCCCCGGGGTTAAATATAAAAAAGATTAAAATTTTACTTCTAAGATTAGCCAGAAACAATTATGAAAAAAGAGGTGCTGATTCTAGCCTCTACATAATTCTTAATAAGAATCGCGAACATTAGCATATAATTATTCCCTTTTGAACATCTTATCGTGATATTTATATAGAATATATTTTCGACATTAAATATTTTTTTTATTAAAAATACCCCTACTTAGTAATGCACAATTTTTTTTTTGGCAAAAAGTCATTATTGATCGTTAAGACTCAAAACACTCCATTAAATGAGAAGAACAATTGTACAAGTGTAATACAAATATTTGACATGCTAATTGTATTAAATTGATTTAACTACTTTTTTAATCATGATGAATTAGTAAAAAGTTCATATATGTATAATCCGGGGGAGGGGGGGATAACTAGCTAACTACTTCGTGCCCCCCTCTCTCTCTCTCTCCCCTCTCGAATTTTTGAGGCAGTGGAAGTATTTTTCTTGTCGGTTGAGCAAATATCTTCCATGGAATCTCCCTCCCCCACTCTAGCAAGGGGAGGAGATGTTCGTCTTATTGATGTTTATCATTTTTGGGAAAATTTTGATTAAAGACCGTAGATGGTAATTAACATTAAACAATCCCCAAAAAAATATGAAATTTCACTGTAGTCTCAAAAGACCAAACTGAAATTAATTTAAGAAAGGAAAAGATATTCTTGCCCCTCAAACTGTGACTCTGAAACTCTTCCTCCTCTTTTTCTTAAAATTGTCGATAACCGAACCGTTCCTCTCTCTCACTCTTTGAAAAATCTAGATCTTTTGCTGTCTTCATAGTTCCGATAAGGAGAGCCTTTACTGTCACTACTATTCTAGTATGGAGTACATTCACCGTCGGTGCTGTCTTAGTAACAAGAGCCTTCACGTCGTCATAATCTCTCTCTCTCTCTCTTTGTACAGTGTGTTTAGTTTGGGTTGTTCTGAAGTTTTGAACCTTATAATACTATAAAATCCTTCTCTATTTCTTCTATTATAGATTTTATGGGCTTGGTTTGGGTTGTTCTAAAATTCTGAATCAGTGAGAAATTTTTTTACTACTTAGATTTGAGATAAAATTATACATTGGGTTGATTTTAGATTCACACCGTTGAAAATTGAGAGTAAGTCCTTCATTTCCTATCATGAATTGTATTATGAATTTGCAAATTCCACTTCTCCAAAAAATGGTGATTTGATGCTATGAAAACTCGTATTTTTGTTGTGAATTTGCATATTCTTGTAGCAAACGTCTACTGTGTTTAATTATTGAAAACTGATTGAAACTAATACTTGAATGATGTGCAGCAACGTATCATATATGGCTAGCAACAGTGAAAAGCAATTATTTGGCATCTTCCATGCAAGAGGCGAATCTGTGAAAACTTTAGAAAGCAAAACGATATATGAAGTACTGTACTGAAATTGGCTGACAACTATGTAAATGCAGAACAAATTAATCCACTTGCAAATAAATGTATTTATGTTATTAATGGGTGTATCTATATTGCAAATGTCCTAATTCTACTTGTAAACCATCGCTCTCAGACTTGTGAATTATTTTGTTCAACTTTATGAATGAAATAAATTCACTTGCAAATGGACGTATTTATGTTGTTAATGGGCGTAATCGAGTCCCAAGTTTTCTAATTCCACTTATGAACTATCGCTCAGAGACTTGTGAATTGTTGTGTTTATGAATTAAATAAATTCACTTGCAAATGGACCTATTTCTATTATTAATGGGCGTATTCGTGTCGTAAATTGTTTAATTCCACTTGTAAATGGTCCCTTCTAGACTTGTAAATTATTATGTTCATCTTCTTCAATTCAACTAGTTCACTTACAAATGGACGTGTTTTTGTTGTTAATATACATTTCTTTCTTGCAAATTTTTTAATTTCAATTGTCAATATGACAGCCACATTTCTAAAACATAAAGCTGTTAAGCAATGTATCCTTGCTGCAAATTCTCTAATTTCATTTGTCAATAGTACATCATATACTTATAAACTAATAGGGATAACCAAAAGATTAGAATTAATTGACATCAAACATACTCATAATATATATTCCCGGAACCTGAAATTGTACAAATTCTCTATACACAAATTTGAACACATTCTAAAGTAGTTTAAATTACATCTCGGATAGAAATATAACAATTGCTATGTCATCATTTTTTTTGTGTGTCTTTATTGGTTGAAGCAGTTTCACAACAGCACTGACTTCGTATTTTTTCTATAAGTAGTGAGCCTCCACAACAACTCAGACTTTAGTACAGTGTGTTGTTCCTATGGCACAAAGATAAGAACAATTAATACATTCACAAAGGTGCAACAATAAAAACTCAATAATCAATGAGCTCATATACATTTAATTCCACCGCTAGTTATATATGACATGTTATTGCACATCATTCAAGTATTAGTTTCAATCAATTTTCAATAATTAAACACAATAGATGTTTGCAACATGAATTTGCGAATTCACAATAAAAATACGAGTTTTCACAGCACCAAATCACTATTTTTTCTGGAAAAGTGGAATTTGCAAATTTATAATACAATTCATGATAGGAAATAAAAGACTTACTCTCAATCTTCAACGGTGTGAATCTAAAATCAACCAACTGTATAATTTTATCTCAAATCTGAGTAGTAAAAAAATTTCTCACTAATTTAGAATTTCAGAACAACCCAAACCAAACCCATAAAATCTAAAATAGAAGAAATGGAGAAAGATTTTGCAGTATTATAAGGTTCAGAATTTTAAAACGACCCAAACTAAACCCACTATACAGAGAAAGAGAGAGAGAGAGAGATTATGGCAATGCAAAGACTTTTGTTGCCAAGACAACACCGACAGTGAATGCACTCCATACTGGAATAGTAGTGACGGTGAAGGCTCTCTTTACCGGAACAGTTAAGACAGCAAAAGATCTGGATTTTTTAGAGAGTGAGAGAGAGGAAAGGTTGGGTTATCGACAATTTTAAGAAAAAAAGAAGGAAGAGCTTCAGAGTCATAGTTTGAGGGGCAAGAATGTTTTTTCCTTTCTTAAATTAATTCAGTTTGGTCCTTTAGTCCTACAGTGAAATTTCAGATTTTTTAGGGGCTGTTTAATATTAATTTCCATCTGCGGTCCTTAATCGAAATTCTCGCTTTTTCTTATCTTTTTGAGTTTTTGAGGTTGGCGTCTTTGATGTTTATGGCAATAATCAAATTTAAGGGCTTCAATAGAGACAGATCTCACATGGCGGCTGCGATTCGCATTTTTGGGTTAGATTCTGACGGTAATGGTCCTGCTCCTTGATTGCTACATCTTTCAAAGGATCATTACTCATTGTGAGCCTTCCAATCCAATGACACTATGCGCCTTCTTGAAATTCTTTTTGAATGTGAGGCTTGTGGGTTTTGACCCCTCTATAGATTTTTTTTGGGGGCGAGGGAGATTAAAAAAAAAAAAAGGTAGGACAAGATTGGAGATTTGACACAATGAAATATAGTGTTGGATTTAATAAAAATTGATAAGAATTTAATTTAGGATAAAGGTATAACAATACTCGTGAATCTTTATAAAAGCTAAAAAATGCATCCAATACCATATGCTTTTTAGATATGCAAAAGTACTCTTAGACTAAAATCAAAGCAAAAAAATCAACAAAATTCACGTAAAATGTCATTACTTAAATGTGCAAAAATACCTATAAGATTTTGTCAAAGTGTGTCAAACATAAACTTACAAATAAATTAATTCTTTTAATTTTGGGGAAAAAAACTCTACTTGATTTTATTTTGCTGTTATATTATAATATTAATAATAATTTTATGATAAATATATACGTTTGGCCTTTTAAATTTATATCAAATTTTAATTTAGGCCATTTAATTAATAAATTATATTTTCAGTTGCCTGATATTAACACTGTTGTTCTCATTCATATATGTATTCAAATGTCTCAATGGCTATTGCAGATTTGGCTTTGGCCTGAGCACATATTCATCGCCTTCTCCATTTTATCGGCAATCCCACAACCCTCAATTTCCGCTCTCCAATCAACGGTTGCTTTAAAATTTCATTTCATGGACTGTAACCGTAATCGAAGAATTTGGAATCACGCCCACACAAAACAACAAGTCATGCTTGTCACAAAACAAATTAAATAATATCTATACTCAACTTATTTGTATATAGAAAGGATATTTATAAGAAAATAAGACCGACTATAACTAAGAATGTTTTAGAAACTCTGATTTAAAACCCAAAAAAATAAGGATACCAAAAGGTAGACGGATAATAACATAATAATGGATACAGCTAAAGGATAAAATAATTTGGAATATTAAAGGATATTTTAATTAGATTATTTGAATGATGTAATTGGTGTAAAAAAGAATTTTAATGGATAAGGCAGAACAAGGGATTTTAAAAAGATAATAAAGGGTATTGAAAAATAGGATTTTTCTTAAATGGTCAAATGATAAAATAATACTCCTCCGGTCCTAATTATAAGACCCAATTGATTTATTTGAGGAGATTAAGGAAGTAAGTTAAGGTGGTTATTTATAATAAATAAGTGTTGTTATTCCTAAAATATCCTTGCTAATTAAGTATATTGGCTAAAACTATCATTATTAGAAGGATTATCTTGGAAAAAAATGCATAAATATAAGAGAGAAAATGGATTGGGTCTTATAATTAGGACCAAATAAAAAGTCAAATTGGGTCTTATAATAAGGACCGGAGGAGTATTATAAATTAATATAATATAATTATAAGCAAGTTAAATAATATTTTAGGCTTTTGACCTAACAGATAATCCTAAGAACTAAAAATTAATTAATCTTAATACATATAACATGCTGTATTTTATAATTTGTTATAAAAAATAAAAATATGTTTTATTCTAATTTATCACACCTATATCTTTTAAAAAGTATAAAGGTTGGTGTGTTCTCTTTTAAAAAGTTTTAACCTTGAACATCTTGAAATATGAAAAAAATTAGTTATTTTATTATTTATCTTAGAATTTCTTATTTATTTGCATATTAAAAATATAAATAACACCTTGTCTTATTTTATAAACAAAAAATCTAGATAACAAAACATTTTGAGAAAATTTCTGAAAAAAATGACTGTTGAATTTTAAAATTCGAAATCAATATTAATTACCATACTTCTAAAGAAAATAACTATATTAGAAAAGCAAATAACAATACATTTTTATAGTAATTTCTAATTTGAAATTTTGAAGTTTAACGGTTTTTTTTTGGATTCTCCCAAACATTTTTCAGTTGTACGACTATCTTTTTTAATTAGTATAAATTAAATTTGTAATTTCATTGCATATTCCACCCCACCTTTTTTTCAATGCAGCATCCATCAAAAAATCAGTTTAAATACTTATCATTATGATGATATTTATACCATCTAAATATAGTTTTGATGGTTTAGATTTAAAATTTTCAGTTGATAATTTTAAATAATTTTTTTTTGAAAAACTGGTAATTTAAAAGTTATCTTTATAAAGTACATTTTAAATTTTATTTATTTATTATATTTTAAATCATGGGGAAAAGATCAATCTCGTATATGTTTTTCACGCTCTTCTGTCCGTGCTTTTGATTGGGCCCATTGTTGCGCATACATATTTTCGAGGGCATTCATATATGATTTTTTTTTTACCTTGGAGAGCGTGTACATATGATTCAGACAAATGTAATTTTTTAATGGAATTTAAAATATGTATTTTGAAATTAGGGGACACGCCCCGTTCACAAGAAATGAGGGGATACAGATCTCTGAAAATGTACCATGGTTCGACGCGCCCAAGAGGACCGTTTCTAGAAGTTCAGAAAGGAAAGAATAAAATATTGAGGATAATGCGGCTGCTTACAGATGGACGCTATTTTATATTGACCAAAGTTTCTGGTGAGGTCATACCCCGTAAAGATAATTCTTTATCATCTTTATTATGTTAAGTTTTTTAATCACGTATAAATTATATATTATATTTTTAAAATACTATTATTTAGTTATAAATTCACATTAAAAAAATAAAAGAAATGCCTAGATGTGATTAATAAATTTGATATAATAAATATAAGGAAAAATAATAATAAAATATTTTCTGAATTTTAAAATAACAAATAATGTATCTGAATAAATAAAATGATAAAGAAGACATTAGGTACCAATCTGGAATTTTAATTTTTGGCCTCAAAATATGTTGCAAAACTCATTGACAAAATAGTAACTCTCATTATGAAAGTTGTAAATCCCACCATGTGTTTTGTAAAATTCAGCGTGGAATTGTATTGTTTTTTACAGAAAAGTTGTTTAACCCCTCAAAACAGGTTGCAAAACCCATTAACTAAGTAGTAAATCTCACTATAAAAGTTGTAAATCCCACTATGTGTTTGTAAAATTCGGCATGGAATTATTTTTTTTTTTTACAGAAAACTTGCCCAACCCTTCAAAATAGGTTGCAAAACCCATTGATGAAGTAGTAACTGTCACTATGAAAACTGTAAATCCCACTATATATTTTGTAAAATTCAAAATCAAAATTCCAAATTAGTAGCTGATGCTTTCTTTGTCATTTTATTTATTTGGATGCCTTATTTGTCATTTTTTTTATTGTCATTTTCTCTAAATATAAAGAAACTTAACCTAAATATTTGTTGTAATAAAGTGGGTGAGTCTGCTAGTGGCCATTTTCCCAATCCGACCATCGAACCCACCTCTTTTTTTTTTTTTTTTTTGGCTTTAAAAACAATTTTTTAAAAATTTGTTGGCGTTATGACTTATGCTTAGAACTGTGAACACCGACTGAAATAGACAAAAGAGGCAACGGTTGATTGCATACTCTACCTTCACGGGATCAATTTTGTCCTTTCCGAGTTCAGAAAGAAAACTTAAGGGGATTCATTCAAAAGTGAAGAAGCTGGCCATATTCCATCCACTCGTCTAGAGCTATTATTGGAGTTCACTAATGCAGAAGCTGATGAGTTAGAAGTCATTTCTATACAGAATTAAATTCATAGTCACGTTAGTACTAACTTAACGAAATAGATAGAGGTAATGGGGGTTGAAGTCTCTCATACTAGAATATGAATTACGAGTGGGCTTAAACTTTTGCTCTGAATTGTTACTGGATTTGGACCAAAAAAAACAAAAAAGGACTGCTATTGGATTAGAAACATTTGGAACACTAGAAGCTCCAACAGGCTCTATTTCTCATGGGGAAACTCTCTCCGGCCTTGAGGTTATTTCAAGTTCATCCCCCGCAACCTAATATAAGAAGACATCATACATACTTTTAGAACCACGATGACACAAGTGATCATAGAAGCACCATTAGACGTGTAATTAAGAACAAGTACCAGACCTTCAATGACTTCGATTTAGAACTTGGCCATTCTGGAGAGAAATCTCCAATGCCAACAATAGACCGAAGAAACTGACAAAAAAAAATCATACTACTCCGCTCCTTAATGTAAGATCTGTTTAACTAATTTGATTAGATTAAGAAAGTTAATTAAGTTATTTGATTATAAGAAATATGGTATGTTTTTCCTAAAACACCATAATCATCCTACTTAATATCCTCCTTTCCTCCCATATTTGGTTATAATTGAGGGAGTATCAGTAGGAGTAATTTATGAAACATTAATAAATATGAAAAATAGTTATTATATTTAGGACTAAGACTAACTCAACAAGTAAGTCCTATATCATTAGAACACAAATGTTGAATGAAACATGACACCCTTTAATCATGATAACAACTTAGAAGAGGACCAACCTTATCTCAAGTGAGTCTTCTCTCTAAAAAAGTGAAATCTCATCTTGAACCTCATGCCAACATGAATGTTATTATTCGCCGCCTTTATATATTTCAAATGAATAGCAAACTGGCTAGCCCTGAATGAGATAGTAATAAAAAATATGTTACATTATATATGCTAATGATTTGTATAGCACAAGTCAATGTACACAAACCTAACCTTTGTTTGTAATAGACCGAAAACATAGTGCCAACCAGGATTGCATGTGATGCAGGCACAAGTACTCTTGATGCATACTCTGGCTTGACATCACAGAAGAAGCTCTCTTGCCAAGCTGACACTCCATGTGCGCTAGTAATAGAAGCCATTAACATTTCCCAAAATAAGTGTATTCCATATGTTCTTGTATTTTAGATGGGGTTGGATCTGGAATTGTTAGATCAGACTAAATAACCAATAAAATGCACCTTTTAGTTATAAGGACATATTTAAAAAGACCAAGTAACTTGAAATTCTATATATGCATATAGAGAAGTCCTATTTAGATCCCTCTCATTTTCTTATGAACCGAACATAGTAAAAGACTTGAAGTAGACAAAGTAGAAGGCATGAGAAATTCTCACTTCTGTTTCAGGAAGCAGAATGAACAAGAAGTAAATTTCACCAGTATTTGGTCGGATCTAGAAAATAAGTAATTTATGATGATTACAAATAATGAAGAAGACATCTTACAAACAAGGTAGAATAAAAATACTAACAAAACATCCTTAGCACGAAAAGCTTAATGTTTATAACTCCACATAAAATCTGAGAAGGAAGATTAAAATGAGTGATTCCACGGTGGGATTCCTACTTTGTCGAGAAACGCAGCTACAATATTAGAAATAAAAAAAAAAATTCATGTGTGTGTGTGTGTGTAAGTGAAATTGGAAAGAAAGATATCTTGGCATGATTTGAAAGCAACTATGACTTGGTAAAATAGCAACAATGACACAATTACACAAAGGGTCAAAAGATACTTGCCCAATGTGCCCTTGGGGAAAATAATAGACCCTTTCACCTACTCGGGGAATATTGGCCAGTCGCCGTTCACCTAGATATTCCATAGTGGCTTCATCTGATCATATTCTCTTAAACCTACCAAACACATATTATAATAGGTGAGTAATTATAAGCTTATATCCCCTTGCGATGATTATAAGAAAGCATGAAAATGAAAGAAAGATGGTTAAAAGAAGCATGATGATTTTGCGTGAATATTTGTAAGCAAGTGAAGCGAAATGAAAGAAAATTTAATTTCTTGCGACATTTTCTTTTACAAATACAAATGTTATCAAATACTTGCTGACCAACAAATGAAGAGCTAAATTTTACAAATAGACATGTCATTATGGATATTAATCTCTTCCATTTCAAAAGAATACCCAATGCCAGAAATTACTAAAAACCCATACATGTTATTTATTTTCCCAACCTTCTTAGTAACCACATAAAGCAATTAATATTATGAAATTCAACTATTGACTTTTGTTCCCATGATAACTTGCTAACCACTCATTATAAAACCCTCGCACTAAATACTTTTTTTTTCATAAACCTCTTGCTAAAGTTTATTGTTATAAACAACATATAACTACAAAATAAAATAACTGAAAGAATATGCACTACAAGGAAAAATAAAGAAAGGATTAAGATAAAATCTAATACACAAAAGCAACAAAGCACAGTGTCTCATTATGATAATTCAAGATAATTTCATACTTTTTCAATAAAGAAAAGGGGCAACAAACAAAGAAAACCACATATATAATACCTTGTGTCATTGACATGGATGATCTCGATGATTCAATTTTTAGCTTGTGTATCAACTGTGATGAATTAGGATTTTTCAACTAGTGAAGATGGTATAGAATGTCGATTTAGCTAGATCATCACAACCATTTGTATAATTTTGTTAGTCAATAAGAAATAGGATCAGCAAATTAAAAAAAAAAATTGCTAAAGAGAACCATACAATAAGAAATAGGATCAGCAAATTCACTGAAAGGTTCTTGAGTGAAATTCACCTTAAATAGGACGAGTCAAATTTCTTCTCGACCATCTAAATTTAATGTTGTGAATGTTAATACATCCTAATTAAATGCACTCGATATAAATTTTGTGAGTTGGCAAAATCTGGTTGCTAATAGAATAATTTGAGATCTGAAACAATAAATGGTAAATTGAACATTCATGAATCTAAGAAAATATATTTGAAAATTAGTTTCTTATGTTTGAATATGTATACAACATTCTATCCTATTTATCTTTTGGATTAAAAGGATAAGCATTAACAGTCTCAAGTTACAAAAAGTGTTGAATTGCAATATCTCCCACCTACTTATCTATCCTATTCCATCATACACATAAGTATCTTCTAACTATCTCACCTGAACCCCAAAAAAAAAAAAAAACAGAGAGAGAGAGAGAAGTTAAATCACAGATATTGTTTGAAAACAAAAATTCCAATTTACCCTAGTCAAATACATCCTTTTTAAAAGCATTAATTCTTATATACAATCTCACCCTGCGCATAGAAAAATTATAAAGATATAAAATTGAAAAAAAAATGTAATTAACAACCCTCTTTTTATAAAGCAATGTTGGCTAACAACACAAGATGATGGAAACCAATAACGCTCAAATCAAAATTAGTCAACCACATCAAACAAATGGTTGTCACAAAACAAAAAAAAACTTATGATAACATTGCACACTCATTGGGCCAAAGGCAAACTTTAAACTCGGCGTACTTTAAAAACTCGGCTTGTCTAAAGTAATAGTTTTTTCGGCCTGCAATGTTAGTATAACAGCCACTTTTCTTTTCCTAGGACTCAAGAAACTAACTATCGTTAGAGCCGGGAATCAGGGCCGACCCGGCCCTCCAGGGCCGGCCCTTCAGGGCTAGCGGGCTTAAAAGGACCGGCCCTTCAAGGCTGAAATTTTAAAAATACCCCAATTTGCTAAGCCCGGCCCTTAAGCTACAGGGCCAGGGCCGGCCCGCGGGCTTTTGGCCCATTTAAAAAAAAATACTATTTTTTATATTTATCATATTTTTTTATAAAAATATGAAAATAAACCAATGAAATTATTAATAAAAGACATAGATATGAATAAAATTAAGTCACAAATATAAAATATCATCATATATAAATATTCATCAACATCTAAGAACATTTAAAACATTTATTAACAATATAACAACATCTAAAAGTTTTATCTATAATGCAATTGTGTAATAAATAAACACTATCATTAATCTTTTGAAACTTCATCATCACTATAATTAATTACTTTTCTTCATAAGTATGCTTTTCTTTCGTAACAAAAATATCTAGTTTTTCTTCTTTATAAGAATTTTATTTTTAAATTTTACAATCTAACTATTATTTTACTTTAATGTGAGAAACATTGTTATTGAAACTCATGAATTTCTAATTTAAATTATAGAATCACAAGTTATATAAGTATAAAAATATTCTATTATCAAATATATATATAGTTTAAAAATATCAACGCATATAATATAAATCAAATCATTATTAAAGTCTAAATTAACCCATTTTTTAAAAATTTAATTGGATAAATTATTGTCTAAAACTAAATTTAATTTTAAAATAATAATAATAACTAAATATTTGAAATATTATCAATAATATAAAAAATTAATAGCATTAATATTATATAAAAAAATTTAAAAAATAAAAAAAATTATAAAAGGGCTTAAAAGGGCCGGCCCGCGGCCCTCCAGGGCTGGCCCTTTTAAGCCCTCGGCCCTCCAGGGCCAGCCCTCCAGGGCTTATTTCTCATTTTAAGAGAAAAATATCAAGCCCGGCCCTCATAATTTCAGGGCCTAAAAGGACCGGCCCGACGGGCTCGGCCCGTTTTCCCGGCTCTAACTATCGTCTTAGAAATAACACTCAAAAGAGACATAGTTTCGTCGCGGATCCCAAAAAAAAAAAAAAACGCTGCCATGTTTGACCATAATAGCGGTTAAAATCAAAACGTTACAAATTTGCAACGCTTCAATTCTAGAACTGTTATTGGTACGTCATACTTGTAGTGTTTTTTAAGCTATGATTTTGATTAGAAAACCGCTACAAAAATCCAAAAGTCGCAAACTTTGTAGTGGCTTAACGATTGCTACAAATATGTTTAGAAAATGAGATAAGGTTCGTTTGGATTGGTGGTAGAAAAAGCAATTTATTTTTAATATGATTTTTAGAAAAGTGAGATTAGATAATGTGATTTATGTTTGGATTAACTCTTATAAAAATTGGTTTGTAAAGCAAAAAAATTGTATGGATTATAATTGAATAAACAAGTTTAGTTTATAGAATGACTAAAATGGATATGACTTTTATTAAACAATAAAAAATAATTAAAATATGAATTTATAAAATATATTTGGTGAATAAAATATATTTAAATTAGAAATAATAGTAATATGAAAATTTTTAACCATATAATATTACACAATTAATTGGATAATATACTGCATAATTTATGTAAATATAAGATGAAAACTAATATTAAAAATTAAAAATATTTTAAAAACTCTTAAAAATTATTTTCACTTAAGAGAATATTAAAAGTAAATAACTAAAAACTGATTAGGAAGTATAAAGAATATATAGAGAGAAACAAAGAACAACATAAACATAAGGGCAAAAATGTTTTTAATTCTGAAAAGCTACTTTTGCTAAGTAAATTTTATACATGATTGAAATTACTTATAAACATGTTTCATACAAGTCAAGACAAAATTTCTCTCACATACTTACCTCGTATTCCGTAAATCATGATTGAAAAGCTACTTATAAGCTATTCACAACGGGATAGATGCTTTTACAATCGTACTTAAAAAAGCAACTTTTGACCCATAAATCAGATTGGCCAAAAGCTGTGACAAATAGCTCCCAAATTTACCAACTAACTTGTTACACTTATAGGCTACTTTTCCTTCCCTCAAACACCTTACCAAACAGGCACATAGCTGCAACAACAGTAGTAGCGGTTCTAGCCCAAGCCACTACAAAGTGTTGCGAGAATCAATGTTTGGCGTTGACATGCAATGGCTTGGATAACAATTTTGTTGACAACTGCTAGAAAATAAGAGAGGGCACTAACTACTTGTAGCAGCTGTTGCCAAAACCGCTACAAACATCATGTCTGCACATTAGGTGCCCCCTTCATTTGTCATTTTCAACAGATTGTGGTAGCGAAGCTGTGCAGAAATTCTCTTCCAACTTCATTTTCTTTTTTTGGTAGAGAAAGGGGCCGAAGCCTAAAACATCAAAATAAGGCCAAGATCAAAACAAAACTAAGAAACTTAACCTGCCTCCTTCTAATTCCTTCTTCTTTCCTCAGCTAACACCTCCATTTCCCCCAAAACTCCCTTTTCTCCCTATCTTTAGGAGTTCCACAAGCAAAAACCGCCCACCAAGGTTCTTCACAATCAAAACTAATTTTAAATAACCCATATTGAGGATGCCTCTCCACACATTCCAAATGAATCTGATTCTTATTCCAAGCCACCTAGATTCCACCAGCAAAACCAGCCCTTTTAATTGCCACCACATCACTAAAACCCAAGCCACAAAAAAACCCTTGTGCTCTCATGGTTGGGACATACATTTCTAAGAGAACCTCTTGTTTCTTCAAATGAATCATCATCCTCAAATCTCTTTTAAACTCCCTTCCTCCTACAACTCTGCAATTTCATATTAAGGTGTTTTTATCCATACAACACAAGAGAAGATTAATCAATTGATCCTCATTAAACTACTCTCAAACCATGGCCTCCGAAAACTTATCCTCCTTTTCCTCTCCTTTTGAACTTCCGTCTGGTGGGTGCCCTCCATTCTCAATCAAAATCTCCTTCCCATCCATACAAACACAGCTAATATCCACTGCGTTAACATCTAGCTCTTGCAAACATCCTCTAGTTTCAACACACTCCTTGTTCACGCCACTTATCTCTCCACACTCCTTTTTCCCAACTTGTATTGCCCTCACACTTCTCTTGAGGCGCCTAACACTATTGTGGGGTGCTGTTACATGCTTCACCTCCTACCCTCCCCCTTGTAACTTCCATTCTACCACAATATCTTCCCAGGTTCTATCATCAACAGTCTTTGACTTCTTTTTTCCACCATAATGCATCAAGGTTGGCACTATAGCTTTCGCATCAACATGCCTTTCCCTTCCAACATCAACTTCTTCTACTTATTAAACCTTAAAACGGGAGCCATTCCCTTCTTTCCAACCTCCCATATTCTTTGTGCCGCTGCATTCTTCTTCTATCCTCCTAGTTCCTCTTCTCTTTTGCACTAAAGTCCAGACTCCATAGAGACTATTAGCAGCCTCTTTCCCTTTTTGTTTTAAATCCTCCTCCATTTTACTGCTATTATCTTCCATCTTATTCTTACAATCACATTCTACATGCCCATACTTCCCACAATGATAGCATAATTGATGTAAACCCTCGTACTCCATAGCAAATTGCCTTCCCTCTATTATGAATTGTGGCAGTAGAGGTTCAGATAGATCTACCTAAATTCCCAACCTCATAAACTTTCCCCTTATTTGGAAGAGCATCATTGTATCCATCTTTATTGTTTTCCTACTTGGTCTCCTATCGCCTACAAGATTGTCTCCTCGTAACACTCCAACAGTAGATCAGACAAGCGAACCCAAACCAACACATCCTTCAACACCTCTGTCATTGGATTGAAGTGAGCTCTCCATTCACGCACAATCTAGTGATATGAAATTAGCCACGGACCATCACTTAGAGCCCTGTTATAATCCTCCTAGCTTGTGAACTTAATTACGAAGAAATCATTTCTTAAATCCATGGTAGAGATGGATCCATTTCTTCCCCACATTGTTTGCAATTTTGACTCCAGAGATCTTAAACTCAAGGTCCACTCTAATAGCTTACAATCACACTCTTAACATATGGTTGTCATAATTTCTTTTTCCCTTTCTCCGAGATCACGATCTCAGGGATATGAAAATTCCCTTTCGTATAATGAATAACCGTAATACCAAAATCCTCTTTCTCCCTCATCTCACTTTCCATACTACTCTGATCCCCTCCATTTTCCACTCCCTTCACCTTATTCACATGCGATACTCCATCTTCAGCCTGAGAATGGTCCTCAGATGGCTTCGACTCACTCCTAATCTTTTTTTTTGGTTTTGCTGTAGGAGATCAAATTCATTCGCAGCCTTAGTTCCCTAGAGCATGGGGAAGTCTGCTAGAGAGATTGCTCGTGAAGCCATCAAAACCTTTTCCAACTCCAGATTTGGCAGTCCATGTGAAATTTAAAATTTTGTTTAATTATTTATTTTGTGTTTTTGTTTACTTAATTTTATTTGAATTATGCATTATATTTTTTTTGCATAATTTAAAATTTTGTTTTTATATAAGAATTTTTTAATTATTTATTCTCTTACATTTTTTATTTAATTAATTTTTTTATTTATCTATTTTTATTAATTTATTTTATTTCCACATTATAGTTAATATATCTGTTATTTTTTTAGGAAAAAAATGTCTTAAAAAGACACTTAAATAACTTAAATCTTTATTGGGATCGTTGAATTTGTCAAAACCTTAATTAGGATACTTGACTCAATAAGAGCTATTAACGAGAGATACTTGACATCAATCATTGCAAAGTCTGAAAATCTATCAAGGAGGCAACAATGAATTAGTTTTTATATCAAATCTTTCTCCCTTAATCTTGCAAGAATGTCATGGAGACAAAAAGTTATTAATTTAGAATTAAAAGGTGTTACCAGTGAAATGAAGGTTGTATATTAATTTTTAAAGTTGTATTGTGGTAAAATATTATTCAAAGACTTATTGTAAATGTTTTATGGAAACATAAAGTTAATTTAGAATTAAAACGCATTAACAATAAAATAAAAAATGTTAATTTTCAAGGTTGTATTGTAATCAAGTTTTATTCAAAGACTTATTGTAAATGTTACAGAAAGTCATGAATTTAGAATTGAAACGTTTTAACTGTGAAGTAAAATATATTATTAACTTTTAAGATTGTAGTGTAATCAAGTTTTCTTGCAAGTATGTTTTGAAGAAACAAAACTGTTAATTTAAAATTGAAACTTATTAACTGCGTAATTGAATTTATTAATGTTTAAGATTTTATTATAATCAAATTTTATTCAAAAACTTATTGCTAGTGTATTTTGAAGACATAAAGCTATTAATTTACAATTGAAACTTGTTAACTGCGTAATAAAACATATTAATTTAGAATTCTCTTTTGGTTTCTAGTGAAAGGGCACCAAAGTTATTTCATAAAATTTTAAAATTGCTCTTTGGGCTATGTGACTTGATTATGAGTTTAACAAATATAATGACCTAAATAAGCATTTGGGTTATTTAAGTGTCTTTTAAGGAATTTTCTCTACTTTTTACATATTATTTTTGTATTTTTTGTAATTTTTTTTATTATGATAAATTATTGCATAATTTATTTTGTACTTTCGTTTAATTTTTTGATTTATTTATTATCTTATATGTTTATTTTATACGTATTTAATTTTTTTTGTTTGTTTATATATATATATCTTGTTTGGTTTGATTTTTTTATATTGTTTATTTTATTTTATATATTTATCATTTTGTACTTTTTATTTTAATATTTTTGTTTTGTATTTTTTAATTTATTAAAATATTTTATAATTAATTTTGCGCATTCATCTAATTTATTTACTTAATTATTTTATTTAATTATTTTTATATGTTTTAATTTTTATTTATTAAAATATTGTATATAGGAGGAGTATTTATAATAAAATAAGATTAGCTCTAACTGTGAATCTTTTAGAAACCTCGATTTGAAACACAATAATATGAGGATATGGAAAAGACGGATGGATAGTAAAATAAGATTAATACTTGTATCAAGTTTTTTATATTTCTTATGTTCAGTTTTTCAATCAATATGTTTTATTTTTGAAATATTAGAATTTGATAACATTTAATTATAAATCCACATGAAACAGAAAAAAACACATAGCCATATGTAATCAAAAAATTTGGCATAATAAATATAAGAAACTTAACCTAATTTTTTTTTGCATAACAACAACAACAACAATAACAACAACAACAATAATAATGGTGTTATACAAAATAAAAAAGGTACAAAGATTGAAATGAGGGAGATGGAGAGAATAAGAGGAAATTGGAGGAGGAATTAAGGAGGAATTTTCATTCACTTCATTATCACAAATGTCTGTACATCATCTCCTATTTATAGGATCCCAATATTGAAGATTAACCTAAAGAGTTACAAGTACATAAAGAAGGGAATTAAGTAACATAATTATACAATTGGAGGTTATAGGGAATAAATACTAGAAACCCTTTAGTTTGGGAGTTATAAGGTATAATGCCATTAACTATGAGATGGAATCCTAAAAGGCTAAGGAGTTATGAACATCCACATAATATAAGATTTATAACACTTTCCGTGGATGTTCATAAACAAACATTGTGCCTCATTAAAACCTTACTAGGAAAACCCCAGTAAGCCAAAAACCTAGTGAAGGAAAAAGAGTACATAATATATATTGAAACTGCCTCGTTAAAAACCTTAACAGAAAAATCCTGTGGGACAAAACCTTAATTAAGGAAAAAAGTACAACATGATTTTTATTGCTCTAATGATAATGTCACTTTTACTCCCCCTGATAACAACATCGCTTCTTCTCAATTGGATTATTTCTAATCCTTTTTAGATTATGTATATTTTTTAATCAACCCAAACATGATGCATTGCCATCACATAAAAATTTTAAATATATTCCTCTAACATATCTTCTGGATATGATGAGTTATCAATATACGCTCCACATGTCTTATACATTGTGAAAATAACAACAGAAAAGTTACTATGAAAATCATTAGGATATATCTTGCATCTACATGTTCAATTGGTTTGAATACAATAATCTCATATAATAGTTTCATAGTACTACAATATCAAATATAAATTTCATTATTCACTTGTATACCTACAGAAACTTAATAATAAAAAAATCAATAACAAAGTATATATTTTTGTAGAGAAAATATATATTATTATAGAGCGAATAGATAGGACGTTCAATCCATTTAATTATTTTTGCAGATAAAATTGCCATAATAAAAATCCATCATTCGCCATCATTAAAATATTCAATAACTTGATCTATGAGTCATGTAAAATGCAAAATTATTTATTTTCCAATACATTTTTCCTGAATTAAATATATATACTCATATCATTTTAATCCACGCAACATTTTATATATTGCATTATTTTCATGGACATGCTTTTGACATTTTTGGGTCTTTCATATGTTTTCATGTAAATCTCACTATTTAGTGAGTCGTATGCATAGACTGTAATAATATCTTATAGACGCACATTTCTTTTTATATACCACCAAACTACTAATGTATGCACAAATTATTTATCCACCAAAATCTAATATGCCTTATCATAATCTTCATTAGACCTTTTTGAAAATCTTTATTTTTCACATAAATATTTATATATCACATAATAACTTTGTATTTCATATATTTGGACTGCAGGTCTTCAATTTTCACATATTGAAATAATATTTTCATTGCGTCTTTTTCCTTTACTTTTTCCTTTGGCCAAATTTCTACTTGCTTTGTGTAACATATCTACATATGGGATCCTCATTTTAATCACGTGATCTTATCATCACAAAATGTTTTTGACAAATATCTTTTTTTTAGTTCTATTTTTTCTCTTGTGACATAACTTATTGAGGTCTTTTTATTACTCTTTAGGTACCTAAACCTCTTCTAGGTTTTTTTCCCCATTAGTTATATCTTGGCATTCTTTTAAAGCGCATGCCTTCTTAATACAACTTTTAAATTTCATGCTCCTTTATATCCGAAATAATTATATTAGAACTGATTAATTTCTCATGCTTCAGGTATGTCTCACTTTTATTTATACTAATTAGAGCATTTTCAACTGAAATATGAGATTTAGTAATACTCGTTTAGATCACTAATAGCATTTGGCAGATATTTTGTAATATCTTATGAATGCATTCTTTGATGAACTTCTGGTTCATACTACCATATATTTGAGGATCTATACTTGATAATATTAATGCATTCTATATGTTATCTTTTCTAGCTACTCAATTTCTCCCCCTCATGTTGGGAAAATTTTGTTGCATGACAATCAATTAATCATGCAATATAAGTCCCCTAAATCTATTTGTTTCATTTAGAAACATCATTTCATTCCTTTCATTTCATTTAGAGACAAGAAGGAGATTTTTATCCAGTATTCATCTCAACTTTCTTTAAAATATTCATCTATATGCATTATGATGGGCTGATAGTAATAAATATTACACATTTAAACTTTCAAGAGGGAAATATTTGGCTCTTGACCAAAAATCAATTTTATTAGGAGAATTTTGTTGGCTTGATATGTATAAGTGTTGCAAAATATCAAACCAAATATGTCAAGACTGAAATGAAGATCTTATTCTTAAAAGTATTGATCTAACTACTCATAGAGGCTTTAATAAATTATTCTGCTAGATCATTCTACTAAGTAGGCTTTTTAACAATTTTCTAATAAATAATATATGATAATCATTGAAAAGCTAAGATATAAAGCCACTAGTGTTTGCAATAGAAATTTTCTGGATCGCACTTTTCTGAAAATATGCACTCAACATATATAATGATTTACTTAATTAGTCTTACAAACTTTAGGTTGCAATCTAATAATAACACATGTAACCATTTTATAGATGCATCTATCAAATTTGTTGAATATTTGTATGGTTTATATACTATCTGTATGGGCCCGTATAATTATGTTGCTTAATTCCCTTCTTGTAACTCTTGAGGTTAATCTTCAATATTGGGATCTTGTAAATCGGAGATGATGTATACACATTTGTGACAATGAAGTAAATGAAAATTCCTCCTTAATTCCTCCTCCAATTTCCTCTTATTCTTTTCATCCCCCTCATCTCAATCTTTGTACCTTTCTTATTTTTCACAACACGTTATAAGCACGAATTTGCTCTGAAGATTTGAGGTATAAGCTTTGTAAATTGATATATTTTTATAGTATGCAATAATTCTCTCTATTAACTTCCCCTTACTCAATTATTCTTTTTATCCTATTATCATATGCAATTTTAATTTTCTATATATTTGCTATATATTATGTTGTTCCTTTATGTTATTTATCAATTTATTCTTTTTATACATTTTAATTTCGTTATCTTCCCATTGTAATATTGTGTTATTTATTTTATTTATTTTTCAATACTTCTTGTTCTATTGTTTGTTTATATATATCTATCTAGTTCATATTATGTTGTTTTATATCTATTACAATATTATATATATGATTATATAATATTATTTATATTTGGATTTATTTGTTATCCATATTTGATTATGAATTTGAATTTAATTTATTTCATTACAATATTATTTTAATTTTGTTTTATTGAATGGCTAGAATCCACAATACTTTTGATCATGTGATTAGATGACTAGAAGTCATATCACCTTTGCAATGGTTCTTTTGTAAAAGAATGCCGTGAATGCGTTTAAATAACATGACAAGAAATCTATGACACTTTAATGATCTAATAGTGACAAATATCAAAGTCCTAAAGGTTAATAGTTCAAATATCACAAATGGCATAAAAGAGCTTTAGTTGAAAGATTTTTCCTATAGTCCTAATGACTAATATATAGAGAAATTGATTATGTGTTATTGAAAGCAAGGAACATTTTTATAAGAGTGACAAAGAACATGACCATATTGTATCAATGAAATTATAATTGAAGGGCAATAATCTTTGATCTTGGCTATTAAACCATACTTGAGGAGATATTAATACCTCTATAGTCAAAAAAAATTATGAGCAAATGTCATAATATGACCAAAAGTTATATGGACAAATATATATACCGATCTATTGAAAGTAAATGTTAAAATTAGTTATGAAACCAAAAGATCAGAAGATATTATGAAAAGTATTAAATATAGTTATGATGCCTAAAGCAATATCTTGTGAAGTAATATGTTCAAAGTAATTAAAGTTGAAAAATATAATCATAAGCCCAAAAGGCTATATCCAGAATGCTATATGATATTACTTTAAATTTCTTGTGATTGATCGGCAAAAAACATATTATTATAAGTATTTGATGCTGAGATATTAATAAATATTCCAAGAGTGATATGAAACAAAATAGACCAAAAAGTAGTTATTGATCATTTTGATATTAATTTATTGTGCAAATTATATGCATATTTAAGATTATGAAATATGAATATAATTTATTTTCATATTAATAGAATAGCCTAAAAGATGGTCATATTTTATTATGCCATTTGTGTGCAAATTAAAGAGATGATATATTATTCATATTTTGTTCATTTACATTATATTCATATGATCTTATTTATTGAACATTTTGAAATACTATAAAAGAAAATTGGATATTTATATTCCTCTATTTTGATGTTAAGAGGTATGTTACTCCTTTTTTTTTTTTAAATGATGAATAATTGATCTTATATATTTAAATTATATTACTCTTGTGAGAAAGATAAAAATTATATATTTATGTCACATTTGAATTGAGAGAATGGAAAGTTATTTAATTTTCTGAGAAAATTTATTATAAATAGTTGATATCGATTTTGATTGGTTGGACAAAATTATTTTTACAATACGTGTAAACTTTATATATATATATTAGAAGTTAAATCTATGATACTTATAATTATTTATTATTATGTATAACGATGTTATTAAGATGAATTTGTCTCTTCATTCTTCTCAAATTATACAGTTCCTGAAGAACTATGTAAAAATATTGATATAGTTCCCGGAAAACTAATACATATTTTCTGTTGTGGGCAAACAAAGAATTAATGGTGAAAAATATATGGATAAGGAAAACATATTTCTGTTATGACTCACACTTGAAGGGGTAACTTGTTTGATCATCATGAATCATATATACAATGCAACAAAGTATTGATAATTATGTATGGATATCCATTAAAGAACCAAAAGATTCTTCATGAATAGCAAACATATTATATAATCCAAGAATTCATATGCTACTTATTTTTAAAGAAAATTTGATTATGTTGATATCACTAGTTATGATATGGAATAATTCTCTACATTTTTGAAAATATATAAAATTCAAGGGAATTAAGGAGGAATTTCATTCATTTCATTGTCGCAAATATTGAAGATTAACATAAAGAAGGGAATTAAACAACATAATTATACAATTGGAGGTTATAAGGAATAAATACTAGAAACCCTTCAATTTGGAAGCTATAAGGTATAATGCCATTAACCATGAGACGGAATCCCAAAGGACTAAGGAGTTATGAACATCTATACAATATAATATTTATAATATTTCTAATAAATGGATATTTGGGATGTAAAATATATCTTTTCTCACCATCCCCATAGTGTATGAGACAAATGTATGCATTTCGATTAGGGTCATATTCTATGGTTATGATTCTACCATGTGTGTCTTTTTCATTCTGTTAGAAATCGATTTTACCGTATAGACGCTTATGACCTCCCCCTTATGCCCTGTGGTAATGATCCTTTTGGCATTATGACCTTTGCCACAACGATGCAAATAAAGGATAAATCGAAATGTTGACGAATATTTTAAATATATTATTCGAATAACGCTACAATGCTTTTAATGGATCAAGCAAAATAAGGGATTTTAAAAAGATAATAAAGGTATTGAAGAATAGGATTTTTCTTAAATACTCAAAAGATAAAATGATATGATTAATTAAAATAATTTAAGTACAATAAATCTAAATAATATTTTAGTTCTTAAGATAAAAGATAATCCTAACAACTAAACATTAATAAATTTTAATCTATAAGCATGTTGTACTTCATAACTTGTTATTGAAACATAAACATTATGTTGTATTCTACAATTTATTACACTTGTATCTATTAAAACTCATTAAGTCCTGTCCTAAATATAAAATTTAATTTGTAATGGGAATTATATTAGAAATTAGATATTATATTTAGGATCAGAGATAGGATGTGTGTTCTCCTTTAAAACTTGTTACCTTGAACATATTAACATATAAAAAATAACTTATTTTATCTTAGAATTTTTTATTCATATGTATATTATTAAAAATATAAATAACACCTTGCTTTATTTTATAATCTTTCACTGGTCTAATTTAAAATAAAACAATCTAGATAACAATATTTTTCATCTGCACACCTTATCGTTTTATAATTAGTACTACCCCTGGTCCTTAATATAACACCTCGTTTGAATTTTATTTTGGTCCTAAATATAAGACTCCAATTCATTTTGTTTATAATATTTATACATTTTTTTCAAGATGGTCCTTCCAACAATGGTAGTTTTAGCTAATACACTTGATTAGTAAGGATATTTTAGGAAAAACAATACCTATTTATTACAAATAACTAACTTAACTTCTTTTCTTAATCTCCTCAAATTAGTCAACTAGCTCCTATAATTAGGACCAGAGGTAGTATAGATTAAATTTGTAATTTCATTGCATATTTCTACATCGACCTTTTAAATGTAGCCCTGACATTCATGGAATCAATTTGGTTGCTCATGACATTCTTGCGCTGAAATATATACTATTTAAATATAGTTTTCATGGTCTAAATTTAATGTTTTTGGCAACTTTAAATAGAAATTAATTTTTGAAAAACTGTCAATTAAAAATGATGTTTATTTGATAATTTTTTACTCATTAAAATAATTTTTACGAAAAAATGTTATCTTTATTTTATATTTTGTAGTTATTAAAATAATCTTTTAAGAAAAATAAAAGTGAAAAAGTTAAATTTGGAACATTTATTTCCCTTTAATTTTTTTTTCATTGTAGGTCGAATTAGTTTTGGTGCTCATTGCTTATTACTGAGATGAGATCTACACCATCTGAATTATAATTTCAATAATTTAAATTTAAAATTTTCGATTGATAGTTTTTAAATTAATTTTTTTTAAAAGAATTTAGATTTTGTATCCATTAAAATGAATTTTTTTTCCAAAATCCAAAGTATCATAGTGTTCATCATTATGATGATCATTGAAGTTGGCTCCAACTCATGCCCACATGATTTTTTTATTGTGGGTCTCACATTTTCCCAACCACGAAAAATTAATAAAAAGTTCAAAAAATAAAAGAAAATTGCGTCATTGTAACTAACTGTAGTTACAAAGTAACTAAGCCAGAAATTATAATATATATATATATATATATATATATATATGAAGAAAGATGTTCTGGCACAAAAGAAGAAGAAGAAGAAGAAGAATGATGCACAAAAAATATACCAATTTAGTCGAACTTTGGTGGGAGGGGATGTCAAGAACCCTAAACTGGATTAGTCAATTACTTGGATGTTTGGTAATGAGATCCAGAAAAAGTACCGGATACCAAATGATGATATAGAAAAAGAAAATGGAAATACGCCAATTTAGCCCAACTTTAGTGAGAATGGAGCCTTACTTAACCCAAGGGCATCACCAAACATGGCCTACATAATTCTAAAGAACAAAGAAAGTACACAAATTTATATTTTTCATTAATTTAGTTTATAAAATTTCCTAAGTATTTTGAAACAAAAGAATACGAGTAAGGCTGTTTCTTTTGTGTGTTTCTTTCCGCCATGAGTAACTCATGAGAAGTTTCATGACTTTATTAAGAATTCATGGGACGGCCAGTGTGAGTGGAATGACAACGTGAATTAGTTTGCTAGACAAGTTCAGAACTGGAACAAAGAGGTGTTTTGGGCATATCGGAATCCCAAAAAACTGCTTGTGTAGGAAGTTGCAGTTGTTGGAATGGAGGCTAGATAAATTTTGGGAAGTATGACTGCCCAACGTGAAAGGGAGGCAACCTAGGAAGGACCCGGAATTATTATTGTTACGGGAAGAAATTATGTGGTTACAAATATCGAGATGTAAGTGGCATTCCTACGTTGACCGCAACACTAGATATGTTTACTCAATGGCGAATAGTTGACCAAAACAGAGTCACATAGAGGTTCATAAACTGCAGAATGGTGAATGGTCTTGCGACTCGAATGCTATAATTCAGGAAGGAACTTGGTACTTTGAAAAGCTATATATAGGAGACAATTTGGCCGTTGTCCACTTTAAGCTTTCATTCCCGGTATTACAGGAAGCCAAGTTACGTGAGCTCAACTAGAACGTTTCTATAGAGGAAATTATAAGAGCTCTGACAAAAAAGTCACACAACATTAAAACATAAATGTTGAATGAAACATCACATCCTTTAATCATGACAACGACTTACAAGGATACCAACCTTATCTCAAGTGAGTACTCTCTTTGAAATCTTATCTTGAAGCGCATGGCAACATGAATGTTATTATTCACCGCCTCTATACATATTTGTTCAAACTAATAACAAACTGGCTAGCCCTGAATAAGGTAGTAATAAAAAATATGTTACATTATATATGCTAATGATTTGCTTAGCACAAGATGTACACAAACCTAACCTTTGTTTGTAATAGACCGAAAACATAGTGCCAACCATGATTGCATGTGATGCAGGCACAAGTACTCTTGATGCATACTCTGGCTTAACATCACTGAAGAAGGAATAGGACCGTTGCCAAGCTGGAACTCCATGTGTGCTAGTAATAGAAGCCATTAACATTTCCAAATATGACTGTATATCATGTTCTTGTATTTCAGATGGGGTTGGATCTGGAGCCGTAGGATCAGACTAAATAACGCACAAAATGCACCTTTTAGTTATAATGTAATATCCCAAATTTAGGTCTAAAAGTGTAAGAAATAGCTTAAGATGGACATACTACCAAGCTTTTTTTTGGCAGGAGTTCCAGAAGTTTCCTTGAAGGGTAAGAGGATTTCTAGGAACCAAATTGTAAAGTAAAAGTTTTTCTAGAACCATGAGACGAACAAGTTAGAGACTTTGATGAACTCTTGAGAGCTCGAGTATGGGAATTGGAGATGATTAAAGGCTAAAGGTTATGCTGGATGAAATCTCAGTGAAATGATTCCTGAGGCTAAATCCGAGCAGGGACCTAATTGTAGATGTAGAAAGTTTTGAACTGGAAAGGACAATGATGGAAAGTACACCAAAAATTCCAAAGAATTTCAAAAAAAAAAATGGGAAATGAATTTTTGAGGCTCGTATGATGCTAAAAATGACTAAAATACCCCTGGAGCAAATTGATGAAATTCTCAGGGTTTTGGCTAATTGTGAATTCTAGCTGAAATTGAATTATTTAAAATACGATGAGGCCTTAGATAATTGGAGAAAAATGAAAAATAATACTTGAGGAATTGTCACAGGTTTTAAAAGAAAGCAATGGGGTTGGCTTTAACAAAATTTAAAGTTTATTTATACACTATCTAGGAAAAGTCAAAATAAGCTGTTTATGGGTTAACTTTTGACTTGAGAAAAAATTAGAGAATTTTCTTGTGATGAAAAGGTAGTATTGGTACCCAGAGATAAATTCTCGGAGTCATTGACCAATAAAGAGAATCTGGTCAAGTTTACTCCAAAATAAATATTTTTAAATGTTTAATAGAGAGATAAGGAGAAAAACATCTCTCTATATACATGGATATATATAATGCCATGTGAGATTATTTGTGATGAAAAAAGGTGCCAAAACATGTCTCAGGGTTAATGGATAAGTCAGGACTTGAAACAAGTATTTGATATGATATAAAATTGTAAAATAGGTAGAGGAATAGTCAAGGGTGAGAGGGACGACGAATTTCTCCCTATTTTCCTCCCTATCTTAATGCTAATTTGATGAGGGGACATGGATGCAATTGTTCAATTTGTTAAGGGGCATTCTTGGAAGAAATGGAATTATTTAATACAAATTAAGTACTAATCACATGTGTGTTCAGGTGGCATGCATGCGGCATCATTTTGAAGAGGAAAAATATGATCAAGACACCTAGCAAATTACATGGCAAAATCATAAGGGACTTGATTTAATTAGAAGACAAGTGTTATGGTAAAGGTAAATTAGATTAACCAAAATAAATGGTAGCTCTAACATGATAAATACCCCCTTTTTTCCTCCCATTTATGTGTTTGGATGACCTAGAGGAAGAACAAGGGGCGAGAATGAAATTTTAAGGCCAAGAAGGAGAAGAGGAAGAGCTTTGAGTTCTATGCAAGACCAAGCTTCAAGACAAGGAAAGATCATCGTTTTAATATAGTTTATTATGTTCTATGTCTTGCAAAGCCTAGTTATGATTTTTGTTGATTTTTGGAAGCATTAAATCCTAAGATGTGATGCTGTCCAAATGTGATTAAGGCATGGAAAAAGATTGATTAAAGTTAGATTAAAGATTAAGAGAAAGAAAAGAGTAGAAATCAAGTAGTTTTGTGATGAAAATTAAATGAATCCAACTTTTCCTAATTCTATGTAATTTTTGGCCAGACTTTGGGATTGAGTTAGGGTCAGATTTTGATGATTTTGATACTTTTAATGTGTTGAGAATAAAAAAATTGTGTGTAGTTAAAGATGAGAAAGTAAGTTTGGAAGCGTTAGAATTAAAAATAGAATTTTTACCGTAAAACCCTTTATGTTTCGGTCAAGACTTGCTCATAGGAAATGAGTTGGATTTTGTTTTAATTTGAGTTTGTAAATAGATTCTACATGCAAAATTATAATAGCATGTGAAATTAATTTTAGAAATATTGAAAATCAAGCGCAAAAGTTTGAAGTCAAGGTGGATTAAAGAGAGCAAAGTGTTCATGTTGATTGTGAACATGACTCTAATAAGAGAATGTCATTGTGTGCTAATGTATTTAGGGCCCTGAGACATCAAGGAATATGAATGGAAAAGATTAAGAAAGCAACCTAAATAGTTAGAGGCAAGGGGAGCAAGAGGAAGCAAAGAAAAAGCTTAATGACACAAGATAGTAAACTTGCCCTTATTATGAGCTTGATATATATGTATGCTTGTGTGTGATGTTTCTTAATGATGATTTAGAATATGAAAGATTAAATATTTCTTTATTTCTTGTATATTCCATGGCTATGTGTGAATGAAACATTGAGTATTAAAACATATCATTTTATAAGCATGAAAGCATGAGAGTATGAGACCAAGCATGTCATACATTTACTATTTGTCTTGCATACATATCGGTAATGCTTGCTATTGAGATTCTTATGAATGTCATCCTCCCTTAACCAATCCTAATAGGTATGAATATGATATTCAGAGGAAGAGGAATGCATGAAGAAGAACAAAGAAATAAAAGAAGAAAGTGATAATTATGCTTATATGTTTAATGTAACATTTATGCTAATGTATATATGAACATGCCTCTCAATGTTATATAATGATAAATGATGATGATGACATGTAAAGTTGAGCAAGGTGATACATGATTATGATTTATGCAATGTTAGAATGATCATACGTATGCAAAAAATGAATATGAATTGTTAAGTAAAAAGAGGATAAACTTCCCATAGTGAGCAATGAATTTGAGAAAGAGTAAGAGTAATGCAAACAAATGAATCTTCCTTTGAAACTTTGTCAACAATTAGTACATATCCGAAGCTTTAAAACAAGTGGTAAAGCACATGAAATAGATGTGTGTGCTAAGAGATATGATTGCTCAAAATTAGGACAGAGAATGTGGAAATGTACTGCTTGATCAAATACACTATAAAGTTTGGCAAATTAAATGTATAAATTGAGAAAGTTTAAATCTAGATTTATATTTTTTTTCTATAGAAAATTGAAAGAAATTTAAATAGAGACTTAAATCACTTTAATACAATTTCTATAGAATTAGTTATGAATTTTTAAAATTGGACCAAAAATCTAAAATTTTCCAGTGAATAGTAACCTCAGAATTAAATTTTGAATTTTCAATCTAGGGTTTCTTTCACGATCCGTTTGAACCATAATGCTTCTGGACACATACTAAAAGGGATAATTAGAATAATATTTCATATAAGGAAATATTTAAAAAGAACAAGTAACTTGAAATTCTATATATGCATATAGAGAAGTTCTATTTATATCCCTCTCATTTTCTCATGAACCTAACGCATTGAATAGACTTGAAATGGGAAAAATAGAAGGCATGAAAAATTCTCATTTATATGTCAGGAAGCAGCGTGAAGCAAAGGTAAATTTCACTAGTATTTGATTCAACCTACAAAATAAGTAATTTCATGATGATTACAAATAATGAATAAGACATTTTACAAACAAGGTAAAATAACAATAGTACGAAAGCATCCTCAGTACCAAAAGCTGAATGTTTATAACTCTACACAAAATCTGAGAAGGAAGATTAAAATGGGTGATTCCATGGTGGGATTCTTGCTTTGTCAAAAAAATCAGCTACAACATTAAAAATAAAAAAATTTCATATATATGAAAATGAAATAGGAAAGAAAGATATCTTGGCATAATTTGATAGCAACTATGACTTAGTAAAATGGCAACAATGACACAAAGGGTAAGAAAATACTTTCTCAACGTACCTCTGTGGAAAATAATAAACCTTTTCACCCACTCGGCGGATATTGGCCATAAGCCTTTCACATAGATATCTTGGTTGCTTATTCTAATCATATTCTCTCAAACCTACCGAACATAAAGCAATTGTAAGCTTATATCCCCTTGTAATGATTATAAGAGAGCATGAAAATGAAAGAAAGATGGTTAAAAGAAGCATCATGATTTTGCGTGAATATTTCTAATCCAAGTGAAGGAAAATGGAAGAAAGTTTTTCTTGCCCCATTTTCTTTTACAAATACAAATGTCATCAAACACTTGCTTACCAATAAATGAAGAGCTAATTAAATTTTACAAATAGAAATGTCATTATGGATCTTAATTTCTCCCATTTCAAAAGAATACCCAACATCAGAAATTGATAAAAAAAAAACCCAGAATACATTTTCTTTCTTTACGCAACGTTCTTGGCAACTAAATAAAGTAATTCAAATATAATTAAGAAATCCAACCCGTGACCTGTTTCCCTAAGATAACTTGTTGGATCCTTGAGATTGCTCTCATGATGTGCATACCACATGTTAACCACTTTCAACGTGAAAAAACCCAAAATCCAAAGGTACAAAACAAAAGCTAAAAATCAAAGAGGAGCTGCTCCTTCTACTTGCTAACTTGCTCAGTACCCATAAGTTGAAACCAATTATAAAACCTTGACACTAAACTATTTTTATGAACTTCTCACTAAATTTTATTATTATAAAATATATACAACTACAAAATAAAACAATTGAAAGAATATATACTACATGAAAAAATAAATAAATGAAACAATTGAAAAAATGTATACCACTGTTATAAAAATAAGGGAGTTAGAGAGTAGAAAGAGGATAGCAAGACAAGAATTGGGAGAGAAAACAAGGAGTATTTCTCATATACATATATGGGTACAAATGCCTTGTATGTGGCTTGTATTTATAGGCCCCCAACCATAAAAGTCTAATCCAAAAATTACAAAGAAATGAATAAGGGAATAATGACAATAAACATGAAAAACTCTTCTAAAGTCATTCATTGGGGGGTTACGGGTTTAAACATTCAAAGATCAAGAATCCTAAGAGTTAGGGGTTATGGACATCTACATATATACAATATTTATAACACTCCTCCTTGGATGTCCATAACAAATATTATGTCTCATTAAAACCTTACTAGGAAAAACCCAGTTGGACAAAAACCTAATGAAGGAAAAAGAGTATACAATATATATTAAGGCTGCCTCATTAAAAACCTCAACCAGGAAAACCTTGTGGGACAAAACCTTAGTTAAGGAAAAGAGTACAACATGATCTTTGCTCCCCCGTCAACAACATAACTCTATATCATTTTATCATAATAGAATATACTATTTTCTCAAGTCGTCCAATGCTTTTTCAAGCATATCTTCTTTTTAGTTGAACTATGCATAGTACATCATCATCAGCTTATATTGAAATGTATTCCTCTAACATATCTTCTAGATATGTGAAATTATCAATATATTCTTCACTTGCACTAAGAAAACTGCAAAGAAAGGTTATTCTAAAAAAACACCATAATATATCTTGTATCAGCATGATTAATTTAATTTGAACAAAATGATATCATATAATAGTTTTATAGAACTATATATCCAATCTTAATTTCGTTATTTACATGCATACCTGCAGAAACTTATTTTTATCAATAAAATTATAACACATAATATTGACAATATATGTAAATATTATTATAGAATAAATATATGGGACTTCTAGTCTATTTAGTTGAATATATTTTGCAGACAAAATTATCATAACAAAATCAATCATTTTGCAATCATTGATGCATTCAATAACTTGATTTATGGGTCAAGTAAGATACGAAATTATTTATTTTCTAATACATTTTTTAGGCCAGATATGTATACTCAGATTATCTTATTCAACATAATATTTTAAATATTGGATGATTTTCTTCTATATAAATGCTTTTGGCATTTTAAATCCCTCAAGAATTCTCATGTAAACCTCATTATTTAGTGAGCCACATGTATAGGCTATAACGATATCTAACAAACGCATATTTCGTTTTTGATATACTGCTAGACTAGTAATATATGCAAAAATTATTGCATCCACCGTAAAATACTGTGCCTAATCATAATCACTAGACCTTTGTGAAATTCTTTATTTTCACAAAAATATTCATATATCACATAATAACTTTGTATTTGATGTGTTTGGACTGTAGGTTCATAATAACATTATTATATTTCCATTGCATCTTCTCTCTTTTCGTTTTGCCTGCTTTTGGCCAAATTTCTATCTTCATATAAGATCCTCTTTAAAATCACATGATATTATTATAAAAAATGTTGTCAACAACTTTGTTTTTTTTGTTCTATTTTTCCTCTTGTGACATAACTTATTGAGATTTTTTCATTACTTTTCAGGTACCTGAACCTCTTCTGGGGCTTTTTTTTCAATAAGTTATATCTTGGCACTCTTTTAGAGCACATGCCTTCTTGATATGACTTCTAAATTTCATGCTCCTTTTTATCCGATATAATTATATTGGAACCGATTAATCTCTCATGCTTCAGGCATGTCTCACTTTTATTTATACTAATTGGAGCATTTTCTGCTGGAGAAGGAGATTTAGTAATACTCACTTAGGTCAGTAATAACATCTGGCACATATTTTGTAATATCTCATGAATGTATTATTTGATGAACTTCTGGTTAATACTATCATATATCTGACTCTGAGGATCTATACTTGATAATAATAATGCATTCTATAATTTATCATTTCCAGCTACTCAATTTCTCCCCCTCATGTTGGGAAAACTTTGTTCATGTTGAAAAACCTTTGTCAAATAACAATAAATTAATCATACAATATAAGTCTCTTAAATTTATTTGTTTTGTTTAGAAACATCCTTTCATTTCATTTAGAGACAAGAAGGAGATTCTTTCTCAACATATATCCCAACTTTTTTTAAAAAAAATATCCATCTATGTGCATTGTGGTAGGCTAATAGTAATAAATATTGCACATTTAAACTTTTAAGATGGAAATATTTGGCTCCTGATCAAAAGCCAAATTTTATTGGGAGAATTTGTTAGCTTGATATGTATAAGTGCTATAAAATGTCAAATCAAATATGCCAACACTGAAATGAAGATCTTGTTCTCAAAAGTATTGATCTAGCTACTTCTGAAGGCTTTAATAAATTATTCTACTAGATCATTCTATTAAGTAGGCTTTTCAGCAATTTTCTAATAAATATAGGATAATCATTCAAAAGCTAAGATATAAACTCATTGGTGTTTGCTATAGAAATTTTCTGGATCACATTTTTTTGGAAATGTGCACTCAACATATATAATGATCTACTCAATTAGTCTTGCAAACTTCAGGTTGCAACCTAATAATAGCATATGTAACCATCTTATAGATGCATCTATCAAATTTATTAAATACTTGTATGGTTTACATGCTATTGGTATGGGCCCATATATCTGAATTTGATATATTTTCAGAAATGTAGAGATCCATTGTACATCATAACTAGTGATATCAATGTAATCAATTTTTCATTGAGAAGAAGCAGCATATGAATTCTTAGATCATATAATATGTTGGCTATTCATGAAGAATCTTTTGGTTCTTCAATAAATGTCGATATATAATCATCAATAATTTGTTACATCATATATATTATTTATGATAATCAGACAAGCCACCCCAACTATACATTAATTGGGCGAGTAAACTTCTGGTTTACTGTAACAAGTTTCAAGTAAAACTCTATCCAACATCAACTCACACTTGTATTTCAACAGTCTCCCCTTCAAGTGTGAGTCATAAAAACAGGTTTTCTTTATTAATGTATTTCAAAAACAATGACTAGCATATAATAGGCTAATAACTTCTATCACTTGGAAGTCCACATACTTCCTAGTTCATATATAATTATGGATTTTAATTCGATTAGGCTATTACTTTTCTGACTCTTTCGAAACCGAAGTTCTAATGTAGATCAATGGATCTTTTTTTTTTTTACCATTAATTCTTTACCTGCCCATAAAGAAAAATATGTATTAGTTTTTCAGAAACTATATTAATATTTTTACACATAATTCTTTAGGAACTATGTAATTTGAGAAGAATAAGGTGATAAATTCATCTTAATAATATCGTAATATATAATAATAAATAGTTATAAGTATCATAAGTTTAACTTGTAATATATATAGAATTTACACATACTGCAAAGATGATTTTGTCCAACCAATCAAAATTAATATCAACTATTTATAATAAATTTTCTCATAAAAATAACTTTCCATTCTCTCAATTCAAATGTGACATAAATATATGATTTTTCCTCTCAAATGTCACAGCAAAAACTAATTTAATTGTAGATATACAATTTTCTTTTATACTTTTTCAAAATGTATGAACTTAAAGAATTAAATAATGTTTGAATTAATCCAATAATCATAAATTTTTTTAAAACTATAATTATCATTTGCACATGCTTAATTTATT
This sequence comes from Neltuma alba, assembly GCF_004799145.2. Classification (NCBI taxonomy): domain Eukaryota; kingdom Viridiplantae; phylum Streptophyta; class Magnoliopsida; order Fabales; family Fabaceae; genus Neltuma; species Neltuma alba. The sequence continues at coordinate 21,825 of NW_021633057.1, read as the reverse complement.
CTCATAAACAAACTCATGTAATTAAAAAGAACACAAATATAGAATATCTTTTAAAATAAACTTTCTAAGAATAAAGCGTAAAATTGAACTTATTATCAAAACTTCTTAACATTAATATATATTATTTATTTATTTTGTAATACTCAAAATATGTCTTTTGAAAAATTACTTATACATTGTACGGATGCTTAACTTTTCTTTATCAACTAATTTCTTGTTTAGTTAAACTCAAAACAATTTCAAATGCTCACAATAAAATTTATTGTCAATAAATCACAATAAATCATTCAAACTAAGATCATACAAATGGCATATAAATAAACAAAATATGAACAATATATCATCTCTCTAATTTACGCACAAATAGCACAATAAAGTACCAATATCATAATATGACCATCTTTTTGGCTATTCTATTGATATGAAAATAAATTATATTCACAATTCATATTCATAAATATGCAAGTAAATTGGCATAATAAATTAACATTTCAAAGTGACCAATAACTACTTTTAATATTTATCAATATCTTAATATCAAATACTTATAATAATATATTTCTACCAATCAATCACAAGAAATTTAAAATAATATTATATAACCTTCTGGATATAGCCTTCTAATGATTATATTTTTCAACTTTGACTAATTTGAGCATATTTCTCTATAAGAAATTACCTTGGGCATCATAACTATATTTTTATACTTTTCATAATATCTCTTGATCTTTTGATTTCATAACCAATTTTAACATTTACTTTCAATAGATTGGTACATATATTTGTCTATATGACTTCTGGTCATATTATGATATTTACTCATAATTGTGTTTGACTATAGAGGTATCAATGTCTCCTCAATTATGGTTTAATAGCTAAAACCACAAATTATTGCCCTTTAATTATTAATTCCAACGGTACAATGTGGGCATGCTCTTTATCATTCTTATAGGCATGTTTCTTACTTTTAGTAACACATAATCAATTTCTTCAAATATTAGTCTTCAGGACTATAGCAAAAATCTTTCAAATAAAGCTCTTTTATGACATTTGATGTTTGAACTATTAGCCTTCAGGGCTTTGATACTTGTCACCATGTAGCCTTCAGGGCTTTGATATTTGTCACTATCAAATCATTAAAGTGCCATAGATTTTTCTTGTCATTCCATTTAAAAGCATCCATAGTGTTCTTTCACAAAAGAACAATTGCAAGAGTGATATGACTTTTGGTTATCTAATCACATATGGCTTCTAGCCATTCAATACGATAAAATTAAATAATATTGCAATGAAATAAATTAAATAAATTAAAATTCATAATCAAATGTAAATAACATTATATAATCATATATATATATATATAATACTGCGATAGATATAAAATGACATAATATAAACCAAATAGATATATGTAAACAAACAATAGAACAAGAAGTATGGAAAAATAAATAAAATAAATAACACAATATCACAATGGGGAGATAATAGAATTAAAATGTATAAAAAGAATAAATTAATAAATAACATAAAAGAACAACATAATATATAGCAAATATATAGAAAATTAAAATTAGACGTGATAATAAGATAAAAAGAATAATTGGGTAAGGAGAAGTTAGTAGAAAGTATTATCATATACTATAAGAATATATTAATTTACAAAGGGCTCATACCTCAAATCTTCAGAGCAAACTCATGCTGATAACGTGTTATAAAAATAAGGGAGTTAGAGAGTAGAAAGAGGATAGCAAGACAAGAATTGGGAGAGAAAATAAGGAGTATTTCTCATATACATATATGGGTACAAATGCCTTGTATGTGGCTTCTATTTATAGGCCCCCAACCATAAAAGTCTAATCCAAGAGTTTCAAAGAAATGAATAAGGGAATAATGATAATAAACATGAAAGACTCCTCTAAAGTCATTCATTGGGGGGTTATGGGTTTAAGACATTCAAAGATCAAGAATCTTATGAAGAATCCTAAGAGTTGGGGGTTATGGACATCCACATATATACAATATTTATAACAACCACATGGAAGATCTCAATAATTCAATTCTTAGCTAGTGTCTCAATTGCAATGAATTAGGCTTTTTCAAACTAGTGAAGATGCTACAGAATGTCTATTTAGTTAGAACATCGCAGCTATTTGCATGATTTCATTTCTCAATATGAAAAAAGGATCAACAAATTAAAACAAAAAACTTGTTAAAGATACAATATTGCACAAGAACAAGGATTATCTCCAAAATAACAAAACCCGAGCCATAGTTACAAGCTTGAATATGGTGAGTCTGTGTTTCTTTTTTTCCCTCCTAATGAAAGGCACGCTCACCTTAGTTTGTTTTTGAGTGAAACATTTCTTTCAGAATGTTGAATATGGTGAATGAGGGTTTTCTAAAAAGGTGAAATAACTCGCTGAAAGTTTTTTTTGAGTGAAATTCACATTAAATAGGGTGAGTCAAGTTTCTTCTCAAATGCCTAAATTTAATGTTGTAAATGTCAATACATCTTAATTAAATGCATTTGATACAAATTTTGCAAGTTGGCAAAATTTGATTGCTGATAGTATAATTTGAGATGTGAAACAATAAGTGTTAACTTGAACATTCATGAATCTCTGAAAATTTCTTTTAAAATTAGTTACTCATGCTTGATGTATACTCCATTCTATCCTATTTATCTTCTTTTTGAATTAAAAAGGCATACTTTATGAAAGGTGACGCTTACGTTAATTGATTTTTGAGTTAAATCTTTCTTCCAAAATGCTAAATGTGGTGAATTAGGGTTTTCCCGAAGGATAAAATAAATCACATTGAAAAGTTCTTGAATGAAATTCTTAAATAGGGCAAGTCAAGTTTCTTTTTAACAGCGTAAATTTAATGTTGTAAATGCACTTGATATAAATTATGCAAGTTGACGAAATGTGATTGTTGATGGTGTGATTTGACATCTGGAAGAATAAATGTTAAATTGAACATTCATGAATCTCAATTTTTTTCAAATCAGTTTATTATATTAGATGTATACTCTATTCTATTCTATTTATTTATTTTTTAAATTAAATGACGTAGTTTTTTTTTTTTAATATTAATGGTCTCAAGTTAGAAGTATAGTTGAATCCACAATCTCCCAACTTACAAGGGAGTTGTCATGCCATTGGGCTAAAAGGTTATTGGGCATTCTGTCCCATATATAAACACTTATAACTATCTCATCTGAACCAAAAAAAAAAAAAAAGTTGAATCATTTACTTCTCTGGTTCTTAATATAAGACCCATTTAACTAATTTGATTAGATTAAGGAAGTTAGGTAACTTAGTTAATTATAAGAAATGTGACATGTTTTTCCTAAAATACCATAATCATCTTTCTTAATACCCCATCTTCTTCTTCTACTTGATTATAATTGAGGGAGTATCCATAGGGGTAATTTAGAGAAAAGTTATAAATATGAGAAATGAGTCTTATATTTAGGACCAAAATCAACTCAATAATTGGGTTCTATATTAAGGACCAAAGGAGTATATTATTTGAAAAAATACTCCAATTTACCCTATTCAAATGCGTCCCTAAAGAAATCTTATATACAAACTTCATACCCTACTCGTAGAAAATTATAAAGAGATAAAATTGAAAAGATGTAATTAATCATCCATCTTTTTATGCAAAATGACAAAAAAAAATGATCAATTTCTTATAGATGGCTTAAATATAGATAGTCCTTAAAACTGTTTTAGGAAGCTACCAACAACAATTATATTAAGTTGAAGGGATTTAGCGCCCCTTGAGCAAATACTGAGTTCAAGATCTTTGAGCCAACAAAACACGATGAGAGAAGCGAATAATGTTCAAATCAAAATTAGTCAATAACATCAAAAAAATGGTTGTCATAGGGGGGGGGGGGTTCACAATAACGTCATGTACTCATTGGGCCAAGGGCAACTTGGCCTAGTTAGAGAATACTACCTTCGGTCCTAATTATAAGACCTAGTTGACTAATTTGAGAAAATTAAGAAAGTAAGTTAAGTTAGTTATTTGTAATAAATAAGTGTTGTCATTCCTAAAATATCCTTGCTAATTAAGTGTATTGGCTAGAACTATCATTATTAGAAGGACTATCTTAAAAAAAATACATAAATATGAGAGACAAAATAGATTGGGATCTTATAATTAGAATAAAACTAAAAGTCAAACGGGCTCTTATATTAAGGACCGGAGGTAGTAGTTTATTTTGAGGCCCAATGTGTTTGTGTAACATCCATTTTTCTTTTCTCTGGACCTAACTAATTATCAATTTAGGAATGAATTAAGGTTAAGAATTGGATCTAAGAATAAAGTTAACTGAAAAATTATATACTATCTCTGGTCCTTAATATAAAACCCCGTTTGATTTTTATTTTGGTCCTAAATATAAGATCTCAATCCACTTTGTCTTTCATATTTATCTATTTTTTTCTAAGATAGTCCTTTAATAATGATAGTTCTAGATAACAAACTTGATTAGTAAGGATATTTTAGGAAAAACAATACCTATTCATTACAAATAACTAACTTAACTAAATTCCTTAATCTCTCCAAATTAGTCAACTGGGTCTTATAATTAGGACCGGAGGTAGTATATTTTTTAAAAACTTCGCAATTATTATTGATGCAAGCTTAAAAAAATAAAATTGGTCGCATATGATCCGGGCCCAAGAAATAGCTAATATAACACGAAAAAAGATTCAGAACTAATTTAATGTTATCCCGAATGAGACCTAAGGCATGAGTTAGTGATACATAAGACATGATGACAACGAGGATAAAAGAGGGGGGGGGGGGCACAAGGCGCTGCTGCATTCTAATATTTCAGATCATATCCAGGAGGATCTTATTTCAGCTAATTTTTGCCGACATGTCTCAATCTAAATAAATAGTAGGATTATTGCAGGTGAAGAATACATTCCGCAGCTGAGAGGAAAAGCCAGCTGTGAATTCCCATATACCTCCTACAAATTGCCTAATATATGTTGTAAATTATTTTATTTTAATTATTCATTCATAGCTAGACACTTATATATATATATATATATATATGTTTCTTTACATTATATGATTAAATGGATTGGATGGTAGTGTATCAAGAAATCATGGGTTCAAACTACCCACTTAGCCACCTCGCTGAAGAGGAAAAAAAAAATTCTCCAGCCAGCAGTGTTGATCTTTTTTTCTTTTAAAAAAATAATAATAGGACATATATAATTATATTTTCACTGATAACATTTAATTTTATTTTGAACAAAGGAGGTGGAATGAAGTTTCTAAATTTTATAGGGGCTGTTGGAAATTAAATTGCTTTAGGGAAGGTTGGATGAAATTTTCTCATTTTCAATGAGCAATCTATTCTCAACAGTAAAATTCAAATCAATCACATGAACTTTTTTCTGAAGTTTGGTTTGAAACCTTCTTCCAAATTGATGACCAAAGTTCAAAACTCATAAGAAAAGGTCATATTTAAAATTTTACCTTTAAATTAAGGGTGGTGGAATCAAGTATAATTAAAGGATTAATAATTCATTAACAATTCATTATTCGTCAATTTTTCACTATTATTTGACTTGACTACTTGATTTAACTTGCATACATGTTCATAGCAGATTACTTTCCCGCGACTCCACCCATAATTTTAATGTTTTCATTAGAAATTGAGAAGCTACAAGCTTTCCTACATATGCGCGGGTGAATTAATTATGGCCAACAAAAACAAAACCAAATTATATACTCCCTCCAATCTTAAATACTACCCCTAATCCTTAATATATGATGCAGCTGACTAATTTGAAAATATTAAGAAAATTACTAAATTACTTAATTATAACATATATTATATGATATCTCTAAAATACTTATATGTATTATTAGATTATATATCAATTTAGAAGGGAGACAAATTAGTTTGGAGAAAAATGATAAATATAAATACTTTAAAGTAGTCTAATAATTCTTTAATTTCTCTAAATTAGTCAATAAGTTCTTATATTAAAGATAAAAAGTAGTATAATAGTTAGTAGAAGAATTTACTTTGATCCTAAGTATAAGATATCAATCTACTTTTTTTTTTTTTTAAGATTTATAATTATTTTCCCAAACTCTTCTTATTGACCACACACACTATATTTTAATGCAAATGAGTAAAGGGTATGTGATGAGTATAAGCTTAAAGAGAGCCTAATCCCAAAAGACTAACTTGTTAGGAAGAAGAATCCCTTAAACTTATAAACCCATAATACAATGTGGGATTCATAACAATACACCTCCCTAAGATCGAAGTCCTTGGCAACTCCAACCTACGGAACTTCACTCGCTTGGTCTTCTACTAGTTAGGCCCCCAGGTCAAAACTCCTTCGTAGGTAGTCTTCTATGATTAGCCAATTCTTAATGAAAGCATCAATGTGATGAGTATAAGTCCAAAAAGAAAATTTAATTACAAAAGACAACTTATTAAGAGGAAAAACCCCTTGAATTTATAAACTCCACAACACTAGTGAGCCTCCCCAATGTAAGACTCAACAGGATACTTTAAATTTAGAGAAGGCAATGTATAATTTTTTTTAATAAATAACAAAATTAACTTTTTTTTTAATCAAACAAATTTGTTATCTGGTTTTTATATGTAAAATTTGGAAGTAGTGTATTAGATCAAAAATAAGCCACATATTATATATAGCTATTGACGATATGAATGAATGTTGCATTTGGTAAAGAAAAAATTGATCAACCATGCTTAGTGTCTAATAATATGCAAATGCATGACTAATAATTATTAGTAAGTGTTAAAAATTAAATCAATTTATTTGTTCATTAAAACAATAAGCATGTGACAATGCCTACGCGGTTTGTGACAAAGTCAACTTTACAAAGTTAACTTTAGGAACTGTTCCAAAGATTTTATGTTGGAGAACAACGGAAGCCACTAATGAGCCCTTGGATAGATTAGCGGTGGGTCATTCTAGTTTAACTAGTGATCTCGTGTTAGGCCCTGAATACATAGCCGTGATGATTACTTGATAGTAGTGAGGTTTTTCCCATTCTGCGCCCACGTTCCTAGAAGCCAGAATTAGCACCGGATACTGGTGGAAAAATGCAAAAAGAAAAAAAAGGGAAGCTACAGAGTTGACGTAGGTCATTTTTTTAATAGTATTCAGAAGCTCAAAATAAAAGGAAAACAAGAATCCTAACCACTAAATTAAAAGACAAAAGCTATACCATTACACTAACCGGACCTCGGTTGTTATCAGCTATTGGATAATCTGAACCACAATACACTACTAAGAATTAAAATTGAATCCTTAACAATATTAATTAATAAAGCTAAATAATTAAGCATGTCTAATGAGATCAAGTCTTAATTGTCTCAAGTGCGCAAGGAACTCAGGCACGGATACACATGCACACAGACATGCTCCTCAACTAATCTTAGCATTTCCTATTTGTGACAAAAAAAAAAAAACAGAAGATAAAGAATTATACAGGGGTTGTTTGGTTTCTTGTTTTGAAAATAATTTTTTATTTTTAAAAACGGAAAAACAAAAAAACTTGATTGGCAATTTGTTGTTAGTTAATTGTTTTAAAAACAAAAACAAAAAAATGTTTTTAAAAACTGAAAAACCAAAACAACTTTTACATGTTTTCTTGTTTTTGTTTTTGTGTTTTTTATTTTTTTGTTTTAAAAAATTAGAGAAATCTTCTCTTCTCCTCGATTACCTACTACTTATTACTACCAATGATAACTATTACTTGTCAAAGTGTAATTTTCATATATTTTTTTTCAAATGTGATTTTTTAAAAATTATTTTCCAAATGTTATGAATATAAGAATATCTCTGTGGATTTCTATATTGTTAGGATTATGGTTTTGATGATAACAAAGTTAGATTAAATTGGTTAAGCGTGTTGATCGATCAACTGATCGATCAAATGATTATCGATAAACTGTTAGATAACTGTTCAGTATAAATCAGATTTATGTTAAGTATTTTAATCGATGAGCTGTTCGATAATTCATTGATCGATAAAATGATCGATCATCGCTAACGTAAAATTCATATAAGGTAACAAAGTGACAGATAAAAAGAAGTGAATCTGAACTGATCTTATCGATCAAGTGATCGATAAATGAGTTATCGATAACGACATCGATAAATGGTAAGACACTCTACCTGTTTTGATATTGATTCTGTCATTGTTTATCGATCATCCTTTTATCGATAATATGATCGAACATTGAGCTCTAACCTTCTAAAATATAGGTACTGATTATAGACTATTGATCGAGAACTTTATCAATCACCAAATTATCGATAACATGATCGATAATCTGTGTGCCAGTTGCTTTTACTTAGTTTTTTCCTAGAACTAAATTATCGATAACCTTATCGATAATTAAGCTTTCCTACTTAACATTTTTTTCAGATAACATGATCGATAAACAGCTTTAGAACAAACTTTTCATTTCACCGTTTATCGATAATTTGATCGAACATGTCTTGATCGATCACCTATTCGATAATTCTTGGTATCCTTGTTTCTCACTAAAGGTTTTACATTTGACTCTTATCGATAACATTATCGATCACAATCTTATCGATAATGTGTTCGATCAACATGTACTAAAGCTTCAATTCAGTAACACTTGAATTATCGATAAATTGATCGATCAACCTTTACTCGATAAACTAATCGATCATTGACTTCTGTCAGTTTAATCTCAGCGAGCTATAACATCTCTCTTACTCACTTATCTACTTACTTCCAAACTGATTTTTAGCTTGCATAATCTTCATGATTACTTTACCAAGTGATGCATATTGAGGAACACTGATTTACATTTTAACCTAAGATTTCCTGTTGCACTTTATCGATCACCTGATCGATAAACCATTATTCCATCATCTGATCGATAAACCTCTTCAACTGATCAAAAACTTCTCTCTCTGTTTTTCGATAACCTAATCGATCAACCAGTAATCGATCACCACTTCGATCAACCATGTCCAGAATGACTTTCTGCTCCTTTTACGGATAATTCAATTCATCTAGAATCATTGAGTAATCAATTAGTCGTTCTTCCTGGTTCATGACTAAAGCTTACACCGCTAGACTCTTACTTATTTAAGTTTAAAATATGCAGATTACTAAGAGAAATTACAACGGCTCTTCAACGGGATTACGTAGCCTGTAACCTACAGTGTCAGAAGCTCAGACGCATTAATGGCGGAACCGTTGGAACTGGCAAAACACGCAAACGGAGTCACAACGGCTAGAAGCTCTTCTGTCTAACGGTTATTTAACGATCTCAACTATAAAAGGCGCGAAGATGCATTAATGAGAGGATTGAATACCGGAACTACCATCTGTGATTATTAAGTCTAGCATTCAATACTCTGTTTCTTCAACATTACTGAGCGTCAGTGTTCATCATTAAATTTCACTCTGTAAGAGAGTCGATATCTATCCTTTATTAATCACTATTGAGTGATACTCAAGAGTGTGGACTCTTGAGTGGGTTTGTATCCTTACGGGAGTAAGGGGGAGTGATTGAGTGATTCAATTACTGTACTGAGGCACCAAGAGCCCGATCAATCTTGGAAGATAGTGAAATACTCAGAGGTGTTCTGAGGACTGGACGTAGGTCAAGTGGTTAAGACCGAACCAGTATAAATCCTGTGTCTTCCCCTCTGCGGTGAAATCCCTCTTAACTCTAACTCTCTGTTTCGATATTGTCTCGTTTTTAATTTCGCAATTTTTTTAACTCACCCAATTCACCCCCTCTTGGGTGAGATTGCTTCTAACATTTGGTATCAGAGCAGGTCTCTTCATTAAAGACTTAACAGTCCGAAGAGAGATCTAATGGCAGGATTCGGAGACAGTGTGCTACCGGAAGGATGCTCAACGTCCAAACCGCCAGGCTTCAGTGGAGAAAATTACACCTTCTGGAAAATGAGGATGAAGATCTTCATCAAGGCCACAGAGTATGGATTATGGGACGTAATAGAACACGGCAACTATGTCCCAATGAAAACAATAGATGGACAGCAAGTACGCAAGAGTCCCAGGGAGTTCGATGAGGAAGACAAGAAGCTGGTGATCTTAAACGACAAAGCTATCAACATACTCACATGCGCACTCAGCCAGAGGGAATATTTCAGAGTTTCAAGTCTGGAAACTGCAAAGGAGATGTGGGAAGCCCTGGAGATAGCTCACGAAGGAACCACCGGTGTAAAACAGAGCAGAATCAACACTCTCACCACCGAGTTCGAGTTATTCAGAATGAAGGAAGGAGAAGTATCCGAGACATGGAGGTCAGATTCTCACATCTCATAAACCACCTCACTGCACTCGGAAAGAAATATAGTCAAGAAGATCAAGTGAGGAAAATACTAAGCGGTCTCACAAAAGAATGGGAACCGAAAGTAACAGCAATTGAAGAAACCAAAGGAGAGTCCATTGGTTCTGTTGCAGCGCTGTTCGGAAGCCTTGCTGAATACGAGAGCAAACAAAAATACAAAAAGGAGATGAATGAGAAGAACCGGAAAAGCATCGCTCTTAAAACTCAAGAGAGCGAAGATGACAATGAAGATGATCTTGAAGATGATGAAATGGGCCTGATAGTCAGAAGGTTCAAGAAATTCTACAAGAACAGAACTGGAAAGAAGTTCCAGCCGAAACGCAGAGTCTCAACATATCAGAATGAATCAAAGGATCCAATCATTTGCTTCGAATGCAAGAAGCCAGGACATATCAAGGCAGAATGTCCCCAACTATCCAAAGTGAAGGATAAAGAAAAGAAGAAAGAAAGATTTAGAAAGAAGAAAGCCTTCGTTACATCAATCTGGGGAGATAGTTCTTCGGAGGAAGAAGAAGAAAGTGATGATGAAGAAACCGCTAACATCTGTCTAGTGGCCCAGGAAAACGAAGAATCAGAGACAGATGAGGTAATAATTTCTGAACCATCTTATGATGAATTACAGTCCGAATACAATGCATTACATTTAGAATTAGTAAGAATTGCAAAGGAGTTGGTAAGCTCCAAGAAAAGAATAAAGTTTTTAGAAGAACAACAATCAAAGGTTGAAGACAATGTAGATTCGCTCTCAGTTTGCAAAGATTGCGAAATGAACAAAAAGAAGATTAAGGATCTTACCAGAACTTTAGAAAAATTCACTAAAGGTAGTGAAATGCTTAAAGTAATCCTAGGAGCTCAACGATGTTCAATGGACAAAACTGGTATAGGATACGATCCAACTCAAGATAAGTCAAAGGGAAAGAAAAAGAGTAGTGGTAGATCATATCTTACATATTTTAGAAATTCTGTGCATTCTTCAAATCCATTTGCACTTTGTTCTTACTGCAACCGTAAAGGCCATTCAACTTCTTCTTGTTACCATAAGAAGAAAGGAACCTACGGAACATTAAAATGGGTGCCCAAAGGTACTTATGTACCAAAGACAACTCATACTAACCAAAAAGGACCCAAGAAGGTATGGGTACCTAAAACATGATTGTGATTTTGCAGGTATGTCTCAAGGCATCCAGAACAAATAAATGGTATATTGACAGCGGATGCTCCAGACACATGACGGGTGACACTGAGAAGTTTACATCACTCATACCAAAAGAAGGAGGAAAAGTAAGTTTCGGAGGAAACCAATCGGGAAAAATTGCTGGAATTGGAGAAGTCGGAAGTAACATGGGTATGAAGGTCGAAGATGTATACTATGTGGAAGGTCTATGTCATAATCTCCTCAGCGTCAGTCAAAGTGCGGACAAAAACAACTGGGTGATCTTTGATTCTGAAGAATGCTTAATCATAAGCAAAGATGATCTACCTCTGAAGAAAGAAGAATTGAATACAAAGCTGAGAGCTCCGAGGGACGGTAACTGTTATACACTTCAAATTGATTCTAAAACCTCTGAAAACTGTTTTATTAGTAAAAAGGAGGAAAGTTGGATTTGGCACAAACGACTTGCACATGTTAACATGAATCAACTTTCAAAATTAACAAAAAGGGAATTAGTTGTCGGTTTACCAAAAATTCAGTATGAACGTGATATTATTTGTGATGCATGTCAAAAGGGTAAACAAACAAAGTCTTCGTTTAAATCAAAGAAGACAGTCTCAACTGAAAGACCACTCCAAATGATTCACATGGATTTGGTTGGTCCATCAAGAGTAAAAAGTTTCGGTGGAAATTTGTATACTCTTGTGATAGTTGACGACTATTCGAGATTTACCTGGACTTTGTTTCTTTCCTCTAAAGATGAAACGTTTAATGCATTCATTGTTTTTGCCAAAAAGGTCCAAAATGAGAAAGGTATATCTATTGTGTCAATCAGGTCTGATCACGGAGGAGAATTTGAAAACAACGAATTTGCAGACTACTGTGAGGAGCATGGAATTGACCACAACTTCTCTGCACCAAGAACTCCTCAACAGAACGGAGTAGTTGAACGAAAGAATAGAGTACTCACGGAAATGGCTAGAGCAATGTTAAATGAGAAAGGAGTCTCACAAGTATTCTGGGCAGAGGCAATGAGCACAGCTTGCTATATATCCAATAGAGCCTACATCAGAACGCTGCTCGAAAGACGCCATATGAATTGTACAAGGGGAGAAAACCCAACTTGACTCATCTAAGGATCTTCGGGAGCAGATGCTATATTCACAACAACAACAAAGAAAACTTGGGTAAATTCGATCCTAAAGCTGATGAGGGTTTGTTTCTTGGCTATTCTAATCGTAGTAAAGCTTACAGAATTTTCAATAAACGAACCTTTACAATAGAAGAATCAATTCATGTAGTGTTTGCTGAAACTGAACCAATTTCAAAACCTTTAGATGATGATGCTGAGGTCGTTCAAAACTTTCAAAAACTGGATTTGAACAAAAATTCAAACAAATTAACTTCAGAAACCGTTTCAGAAAACAGAGATGATTTAAACGATCCTTCTTCACAAGAAAATCTAGAACAGCCAAAGGCATGGAGACATAACCGAGATCATCCACTGGAACAAGTCATTGGTAAAGTCAATGAAGGGGTCAAAACCCGGAGACAAGTGTTCAATGAAGTTCATTTTTCTGCATTCATATCTCACATTGAACCCTCCAATATTGACGAAGCACTATCCGATGAATTCTGGATAGTTGCAATGCAGGAAGAGCTTAACCAATTTGAGAGAAATCAAGTTTGGGAATTGGTACCCAGACCAGATGATCATCCGGTCATTGGCACCAAATGGGTATTCAAAAACAAGCTCGATGAATCCGCACAAATCGTCAGGAACAAAGCCAGATTGGTAGCTAAAGGTTATAATCAAGAAGAAGGAATCGATTATGAAGAAACGTATGCTCCAGTAGCCAGATTGGAAGCCATACGAGTTCTTTTGGCATTTGCTTGCATCAAAGATTTCAAACTATATCAAATGGATGTTAAAAGTGCATTTCTGAACGGTTATATCTTAGAAGAGGTTTTTATCGAACAACCTCCCGGTTTTGAAAACTCAAATTTTCCTAATCACGTTTACAAACTTAAAAAGGCTTTATACGGTTTAAAGCAAGCTCCTAGAGCCTGGTATGAACGTCTTAGCAACTTCTTAATAGAAAAAGGATTTGAAAGAGGTAAAGTGGATGCCACACTCTTCATTAAAAGAAATAAGAAAGATCTTTTGATTGTTCAAATTTATGTGGATGATATTATTTTCGGTGCTACTAACGAAGATCTTTGTCAAGAATTTGCTAAGCTGATGCAGGGAGAATTCGAGATGTCCATGATGGGAGAGCTAAATTTCTTTCTGGGATTACAAATCAAACAAAAGAAAAACGGCATATTTATATCCCAGACGAAATACGTGAAGGAGTTACTGAAGAAATTTGGAATGGAGAATGCCAAAAGTGTAAAGACTCCTATGAGCTCAACCTGTTCGCTTGATGTAGACGAAGATGGCAAAAACATAAATCTAACAAGATACAGAGGGATGATCGGCTCTTTACTATACCTCACTGCTAGTAGACCAGATATTCAATTCAGTGTGGGAATGTGCGCAAGATATCAATCAGCTCCAAAAGAGTCACATGAAGAAGCTGTCAAGAGGATACTCAGATATCTTGTAGGAACTCAAAATTTAGGAATCTGGTATCCAAAAAGGGGAACCGAATATCTAATGGGATACTCAGACGCAGATCATGGTGGATATAAGACGGACAGAAAAAGCACCAGTGGACAATGTCAATTTTTCGGAGGATGTCTCGTCTCATGGTCAAGTAAAAAGCAGAATACCGTGGCAATCTCCTCAACGGAATCAGAATATGTAGCCACTGCTTGCTGTTGCGCTCAGATCTTATGGTTAAAGCAACAAATACAGGATTTAGGAATCAACTTACGTGAGATTCCAATCCTATGTGATAATACGAGCACGATAAGTCTGTCCAAGAATCCAGTCCATCATGCCCGAACCAAACACATCGATGTCCGACATCATTTCATTCGGGACCATGTTCAAAAGAAGGATGTAAAGGTTGAGTTCATCCCCACTGAATATCAGATAGCCGACATCTTCACTAAACCTCTAGATCAACAGAAGTTCAACTTCTTTCGAAGAGAATTGGGAATGGTAAATCCCAATGAATTGTAAGAAATCTCATATTATCTCTCAAGACTAATTGTTTAAATTTAATGTTTTGATGATAAAATAACTAACTTAAGCATCGGAGTATGTAGAAATTTGTTTTGCAGGAAGCTCTGTTTTGATGAAGAAAAACAGAGGTAAACAGAGTATGAGATTATCGATCAAATGATCGATAATCATGAAGGCAAAAGAAAGTAATTTATCGATCACCTGATCGATAAATCCAATTTGTGAGAAAAGGAAGTGCTCCAACACAACAATTATCGATGACTTGATCGATAAATGCCTTATCGATCAGAACATCGATCAGGAGCCTCAAGGTTTCGAGACCTCTCTTTCAGAATTGGTAAGCATTAATCGATAAGCTGATCGATAAATAGATTATCGATCAAATGATCGATAAACTAAACCAGGTACGCATCTCTTCTACTGACTTTATCGATAATATGTTCGATAATTGCATGATCGATAACGTGATCGATAATTCTGTTCTGTGTTCATGTGTGTTCTTCATATTTATCGAACACGTGATCGATCAAGAGTTGATCGATAACTTGATCGATAATTCTGAAGATTATAACGGTACTTTTTTGAAACCCCTCTGTCAGTTATCGAACCCTAGCTCGAATACTACCCGTCCCCTGTTTTCTCGCAACGGTCAAGAATCACTGTTCTATTAAATTTCCAACCTCTCTTCCACTCGAATCCATCACTACTACCTTTTCGACCTTCACCGAGCTCAAAACACACTATTTCAACCGTTCGATTTCTCAGAAAATTTCTCAATATCTCATAAATGGCGCGAGTAAAACAACCAAGTGCGGAAGGGAAGAAGGGTCGGAGAAGCAAATCCAATCAAGCGACACCACTCCTTCGGGCACTCGGAAACGATATAGACCGAAAGTAAGGGAGGAACCATCAAAGAAGAAGGGTGTTCTAAAAATTCACGAAAGTCGGGCCGAAGAGCAACCGGTCTCTCTAAGAAAATCTCCCCGGTCCAAATCAAAATTACCGATAGTCACTGAAGAATCAGAAACCGAGTCGGATGATGGTGCCTCAGTTCAGAAAGCTGTGGAGACCGCATTGAACATATCCATCCCCAAGCAACCGAGAAAGAAAAAGCAAAGGGCAAGTGAAGGAGTCGCACGGGAAATTCCTCCTGAAGGTATATCAACTGAGTTCTCTGAGTTATTAACTGGCAATCTTGATAGTGAAGTTAATCTAGCAAAGTATAAAGCTGATTTTGCCAATAGAAAATTCTGTCCTGTGGTATCTGTGGACTTAGAGGGTCTGAAGAAAAACAAACAGATTGCTCTTGACTTAAGTGACCCAATGCAGCATTATTCAAACTGGTTAATCATTGGTGGTGAATACTGTCCTGAGGTAGTTAAAAGAGTCTACTGTAATATGGAATCCGTAGAAGAGTATGATGATCAAGATAATCTTATAGAGAACTACTTAAAGGTCACACTGAGAGGCAGATCTTTCAAACTCACAAGTGTCAAGTTAAATGAATTACTCGGGACTCAAGAATTTGTGAGAAGTAGCAACATGAATGAGGTAAAAGCCTACAAAATTTTAATGCAGAGTGATGACTACCCTGGAGAGCTGAATTTCCCTCCTAAGCAGATGTGTGATTACTATCGGATCATACATTACATCTACTCTAGGAGTATGATAAATAAGTCTGGAAGCTTCTCACACCTCACTCAGGATGACTATTTGCTCTT
Source organism: Neltuma alba (assembly GCF_004799145.2). Classification (NCBI taxonomy): domain Eukaryota; kingdom Viridiplantae; phylum Streptophyta; class Magnoliopsida; order Fabales; family Fabaceae; genus Neltuma; species Neltuma alba. Next base: position 5,428 of record NW_021633057.1, on the reverse strand, counting down.
AGCAAGAATTATCAGTGGAGAGAAGCTCAATATTGGGGACCTTATCTACACTGAGATGAAGGACTTCGTCCTTAACAAATCCAAATACACCCCAATTCCCTACCCTCAGTTGGTCACCTACCTTCTTCAGGCACATAATATTGCCCCATTTGAGCCTGGAGAACTCAAGACCAAGGTACCAGCTTTTGGTCTCACACAGCTCCACAAGATGCGGATCTCTGTTCCCTTCAAACCATCACAGAAGACTTCTCAGAAGGATAAAGGGAAGCAACCAGCTGTCAGTACCTCTCGCACTCAGGATGAGGCTGAATCCACAGCTGCTCCATCTCATGCTCCTGGTCCATCTTTTATGGAGAGATCCCTCAGGGAAATGTTTCAGGCTGAGCTTCAAGCATTTGAAAATCGAGTATACATCACTGCCAGAGAATATGGGGAAATCTCTGATAAAAAGTTTGATGGTATTTCCAAAATCTTGGATCTTCACCGACAAGCCATGATGGTTCTGGAAAAAGAAGTCTCAGAGCGATTTGATTCAGTGGACAAAGAACTTAGAGAGCTCAAAGGGATGGTTACTTCTCTCTGCAACAACTTCACTGCCCCCAGCACAAGTTTCAGCTATGAGGATCTCTTATCTCATCCACCCTCTCCTCCTTACCCTGAGCCTGCACCTACTTCCTCTCCCTTACCCACTTCTCCTATTTCCACTTCTCCTTCTGTCCCATCTACCTCTGTCACTATCCCTACCACTCTTGCTCTTATCACAGTCCCTCAACCAGTTCCCTCCTTCCATTTTCCACTTTCTCGCCTTCCTCCTCTTCCTATTCCCTTGACCATTCCCTCTGTTCCAACTCCTTCCCCCTCATCTGATGCTGACAAAAAGGGGGAGAAGAAAACTGATGGTTCTTAGTTGTTTTATTATTCTTATTTTATTCTATTCTAGTTGTTTTATTCTTTCTGTCACTTTAGTTGTTTTATTTTGTCACTTTTGTACTTTGACTGATATATACGTTGGCTACTAATGTTTAGAGTTTACAGTTTGCATTCTCACTGGTTATCTACGGCTGTGAATCTATTTAATATTTTGATTATTGTTGATTCTAATGCTATCTGGTTTATATCTCTTACTTATGTTTTGTCATCATCAAAAAGGGGGAGAATGTTAGGATTATGGTTTTGATGATAACAAAGTTAGATTAAATTGGTTAAGTGTGTTGATCGATCAACTGATCGATCAAATGATTATCGATAAACTGTCAGATAACTGTTCAGTATAAATCAGATTTATGTTAAGTATTTTAATCGATGAGCTGTTCGATAATTCATTGATCGATAAAATGATCGATCATCGCTAACGTAAAATTCATATAAGGTAACAAGTGACAGATAAAAAGAAGTGAATCTGAACTGATCTTATCGATCAAGTGATCGATAAATGAGTTATCGATAACGACATCGATAAATGGTAAGACACTCTACCTGTTTTGATATTGATTCTGTCATTGTTTATCGATCATCCTTTTATCGATAATATGATCGAACATTGAGCTCTAACCTTCTGAAATACAGGTACTGATTATAGACTATTGATCGAGAACTTTATCAATCACCAAATTATCGATAACATGATCGATAATCTGTGTGCCAGTTGCTTTTACTTAGTTTTTTCCTAGAACTAAATTATCGATAACCTTATCGATAATTAAGCTTTCCTACTTAACATTTTTTTCAGATAACATGATCGATAAACAGCTTTAGAACAAACTTTTCATTTCACTGTTTATCGATAATTTGATCGAACATGTCTTGATCGATCACCTATTCGATAATTCTTGGTATCCTTGTTTCTCACTAAAGGTTTTACATTTGACTCTTATCGATAACATTATCGATCACAATCTTATCGATAATGTGTTCGATCAACATGCACTAAAGCTTCAATTCAGTAACACTTGAATTATCGATAAATTGATCGATCAACCTTTACTCGATAAACTAATCGATCATTGACTTCTGTCAGTTTAATCTCAGCGAGCTATAACATCTCTCTTACTCACTTATCTACTTACTTCCAAACTGATTTTTAGCTTGCATAATCTTCATGATTACTTTACCAAGTGATGCATATTGAAAGGAACTCTGATTTACATTTTAACCTAAGATTTCCTGTTGCACTTTATCGATCACCTGATCGATAAACCATTGTTCCATCATCTGATCGATAAACCTCTTCAACTGATCAAAAACTTCTCTCTCTGTTTTTCGATAACCTAATCGATCAACCAGTAATCGATCACCACTTCGATCAACCATGTCCAGAATGACTTTCTGCTCCTTTTACGGATAATTCAATTCATCTAGAATCATTGAGTAATCAATTAGTCATTCTTCCTGGTTCATGACTAAAGCTTACACCGCTGGACTCTTACTTATTTAAGTTTAAAATATGCAGATTACTAAGAGAAATTACAACGGCTCTTCAACGGGATTACGTAGCCTGTAACCTACAGTGTCAGAAGCTCAGACGCATTAATGGCGGAACCGTTGGAACTGGCGAAACACGCAAACGGAGTCACAACGGCTAGAAGCTCTTCTGTCTAACGGTTATTTAACGATCTCAACTATAAAAGGCGCGAAGATGCATTAATGAGAGGATCGAATACCGGAACTACCATCTGTGATTATTAAGTCTAGCATTCAATACTTTGTTTCTTCAACATTACTGAGCGTCAGTGTTCATCATTAAATTTCACTCTGTAAGAGAGTCGATATCTATCCTTTATTAATCACTATTGAGTGATACTCAAGAGTGTGGACTCTTGAGTGGGTTTGTATCCTTACGGGAGTAAGGGGGAGTGATTGAGTGATTCAATTACTGTACTGAGGCACCAAGAGCCCGATCAATCTTGGAAGATAGTGAAATACTCAGAGGTGTTCTGAGGACTGGACGTAGGTCAAGTGGTTAAGACCGAACCAGTATAAATCCTGTGTCTTCCCTCTGCGGTGAAATCCCTCTTAACTCTAACTCTCTGTTTCCGATATTGTCTCGTTTTTAATTTCGCAATTTTTTAACTCACCCAATTCACCCCCTCTTGGGTGAGATTGCTTCTAACATATATATCTCCCATTATCTTCTATATTCCTTATAATCTCTAATATCTCCCATTATCTCTATATCCACAATTATCTCCTTTATTATGTAATCTGTAGATTCTATCAAAGGTATAAAGCTGTGCCTATGAATAGAGACTATGTATGATGTATTGAGCACACTTGAATAGAATGAGAAATACTCTCTCTTGTTGATCCTCTCTTCCTCTGTATGATTCTTCTCTATATTTCTTTTTTATTTATAATACATTATCAGCATGAAACTCTAACTAAGGTGCGTATGATATACCTTTCTACTCCAATATAATTTTAGAGCATCATCTCTATTATTTTTCTAGGGTATCTTTTGCTCTGTTCGAATAAAAGCATCTCGAGCATCACATATATGGTGTTTCAGAGTATCCGTATTCCTATTCAATTTATCTAGGATAATCTAAGCCATTATATGGAATTAAAAGGATTATCTACCGTTGTTTTAAACATCGGGTTCCATGGCTATGATTGGAGATTTTGCTTTACTTTTTAGTGCTACAATTTAATTTTGATATAGATATTATACCTTCCGAGCTAATTATGATGAAAGGATTTTCCCTCTTCTAATTCTTATTGACCTGACGTCACTTTCTCGATGGAACCCGAAGTTCCAATAGATACTAGCAGCATCTTTAAAAGAACTGCCATCTAAATTTAAATGGCCAGAAGCCATATAATTCTAATTTTTTATCTCATTGTAATCAAATGACTAGAAGCTATATAACTCTAATTTTCCATTCTTTTCAAATTAAATGGCTAAAAGCTATACAATTTTGATTTTTTTTTTATCTTATGGCTAGAAGCCATATATATATGTCTAATTCTCTATTTTTTTTAAATGGCTTGAAGCTATATATATTTGATATTTTATCTTATTAAATAATTAGAAGTATTTAGGTATAAATTTTCCATCTTATGGCTAGAAGCCATATATATTTGATTGTTGTCATCTTATTAAATAGCTAGAAGCCATATAATTTGAATTTTCTATTTTATGACAAAAAGTAATATATATTTAATTTTTTTATTTTATTAAATGGCTAGTTGCATATATCTTTGATTTTTTATCTTATGGCCAGAAGTCATATATATTGAATTTTTTTATCTCATTAATTAGAAGTCATGTAATTTGTATTTTCTATTTTATTGGCCAGAAGCCATATATATATTTAATTTTTTTTGAATTTTCTATTTTATGACCAGAAGTCATTATAATATATATTTAATTTTTTTATCTTATTAAATGGCTAGTTACCATATAACTTTGATTTTTTTATCTTATGGCCAGAAGCCATATATATTTGAATTTTTTTTATCTCATTAAAAAAATTAGAAGCTATGTAATTTGTATTTTCTATTTTATGGCCAGAAGCCATATATATATTTAATTTTTTTATTTATATATATCATGTTGAATTTCCTATTTTATGGCCAGAAGACATATATAATTTTTTTTATATCTTCTTAAGTGGCTCGCATCCATATATAACTTTGATGTTCTATTTATGGCTAGAAGTCATAAATATTTAATTTTTTTATTATTTTATTGATTGGCTAGAAGCCATATAACATCAGATTTTTATCTTATGGTCAGAAATCATATATCTTTATTTTTTATTTTGAAATTAAATAGTTAGATGCCATGTATCTTTATTTTCTATATTAAATGGTTTGAAGCCATATAGTTTTGATTATGAAAATTATATAGTTTGTTTATAAAAGAAGAATTATGACAATTAGAATTATAAATATTATAACCCACAAGAATAATGGCTCAATGTCTTTTATTATGAGAAAACTATTGACTATATAGTGAATGATATATTGGTACAAGAGTTTACCTTTTCTTCTTATTTCATGTTACATTTATTTTTACTTCTTATTAATTTAAATCTTAAATTTTATCCTTATCTTATTTTCATATATTCTTGAAACTCAATTTGATATTTATTAATATTATAATTCCTTATTACTAAATGGCCAACAATCATTACACTCATGTTATTGAATAATATGAAAATAATAACTTATGACGTTTTTAAAGCCCCGAAAGCTTATGATTCAAATATTAAGTGACACAAATGATCTTTAAAAATATATATATTTACTATATAGAGTCTTGAAAACTAATGATTTATAAATAGTCTCGAAGGCTTATGACTCAAATCTTCGTTACTATATAGTTTGATTTTAGTCCTTATAGATCTCTTTCTATTGAATTTATAAATTTATGAATAAGTTTGAAGTATTTATAATATAGCAAAAAAATAAAGTTTTTGAATAACGA